>NC_056743.1:1605409045-1605709045 GCF_019279795.1 Protopterus annectens | reverse complement strand
GATGAGAGTGGTGTTGCTGGTGTTGCAAGCATTCCAGGTCTCTCTCCCACTGGGAACTATTGTAATATAGACAGACAACATGTCAGTTGTATGGTACATAAATAAGGATGAACCAGATCTTACCCCTTCTGTCGAGAGGCCCTGAGAGCATGGCAATGTGCAACCTCCTCCCAACACTTTCTGATAGCAATGCACATCCTGGGGAAATCCAACATGACAGAAGACAGACTCAGCAGAGCAATTCTAATGCTCATGAGTGGTCCCTGAAACAGGAAGTAGCAGAAAAGATTTTCCACCAATGGAGTTAGGCTTGCTGTGACCTCTTTGTAACATCCACGAATGCCAAATGCAGTAGCTACTTTGCCCTTATTCCCCCTCTAGGGGAGTAACCAAGGGATGCACTTGTTCACGATTGGCCCTCAGGTCTCCTCTATGCTTTTCCTCACTTCCCATTAATACCCAAAGTTCTGCAGAAAGCCAGTTGCTTGGGAAAGGACTTGATACTCGTCACCCCATATTGTCCTTGTCAAATCTGGTTCTCATTCCTGTGGCCTCATCTTCAGGAGAAGCCATGGATTCTGGAGCCAGTTCCAGATCTTCTGACCCATGCTTCCCTTCAGACCCTCAAATTGACAGCTTGGCTGCTCAAATTCCAACCATAGCCAGGTTTCATAACCTCTCTTCATCAGTTCAACACATCCTAATATCTTCTCATAAGGCTTCAACGAGGAAGATATATAGAAGTAAATGGAAAAAGTTCTCATTATGGGCTTCTTATAATCATATTGACCCTTTTTCTGCCCCAGTAAATTCCATACTAGAATTTCTGGCGAAACTATTCAATGAAGGTGCAGCTGCAGCTACCATTAGAGTTCAGCTAGCAGGGATATCCAGTTTCCATTTAGGTGAATTAGGCCTCAGTAGTATGTCTCACAGACTATGTAAAGCCTTTCTTAATGGTACCTTACTATTAAGACCACCTATCAGAGACCCTCCAAGTGCACCATGAGACTTAAATTTTGTCTTATCTTGTTTAATTTTTCCCTCTGTTCGAGCTAGCATCTTCTTGCAAACTCTAATTCTTGACATTTAAAACTATTCTCTTGATAGCAATTACCTCTACTGGAAGAGTGTTAGAGCTGCAACCTTGTCAATAAAGCCCCCTATCTGCAGTTCCACAGAGGCAGGGTCTCCTTACAAAAAACCCTTCCTTTTTGCCAAAAGTATGTTCATAGTCAAATTTGAACCAATCCATAGAGCTGCCAGTTTTTTATCCAAATTACGAGAATAAGGTAGAATGCATGTTGCACTAACTGGATTTGCACAGACAATTATGTTTCTACTTACACAGGACTAAGGACTTCAGAAAATCTGACCAACTATTTATATCCTTTCAAATTCAAAGAAAGGCACTCCAGTTTCTAAAGTGACACTTTCAAAATGGCTTTCAGATTGCATAATCTTCATCTATAAATCTCAAAACAGAGCTCTTCCTCATAGAGTTAAAGCCCTCTCTACAAGAGCCATTGCAGCCTCTTCCGCCTTTATGGCTAGACTGCCAATTGATACAGTTTATGCTGCCGCAACATGGGCAAGACCACATACCTTTATCACTTATTACAAAATAGACTTGGCCTCCAGGAACAGAGCCTCCTTTGGTTCCACGATTCTGAAGAATATTCTCCCTTGAGCCACCCAAGAAAGATGGTGCTAGTGACGTTGTCCCATCCTGGTAAGAATGAAGGTGAGATAGGACAACAACACATAAAGAAGTTATGTACTCACCATAACATTCCATGTGTGTTGTCCATCTTCGCCTTCATTCTTACATCCCACCCTCCTTCCCCCGGCCGTTTTACTCCTGGAAGACTGAGTTGGTGCAATTGGATATCATTATTCTCTGACCTTCTTTATTGGTCTCTAAGTTATTAAACTGCCTTTATTTTGTATTTCCTTATTATAACTGCAAACAAGATCTGAGGAGCATTCCTAGTGTATGGTGAGATAGGGTTTAGCCACGAGCTAGTGGAAGACCTCGAGCTTGTATATAAGGCTGAGTCGGATCAGAGGATTGGATCCGAACCCATCCTGGTAAGAATAAAGGTGAAGATGGACAACACACATGGAACGTTATGGTGAGTACATAACTTCTTTTTCACTCTTTCACAAGTTGCAAGCATAATAGACTCATTTCCTAAACCCCAAAAAGGAAAACGATTTTTCACCAGATTTTTTTTTTTTGTGGTATCCTAAAAGGTGTTATTGTGGAGACTAAGTGATGTGAAGTTGTTCAATCTCGCCATTCATTCTTCACTGATGGGTTCCCGACACGGCTGTTTGCAAAGCTCAAGGTTTACCAGTAGCTCGAGATCAAGCCTCTTATCCCATGATGCACTGCTGGAATTACCTCAGATCTATTTTGCCACAGCACGGATCTCAGTGGTTCCAGTTCGCTCAAGCCTTTTTTGATAAAAAAAGATCACTTTTCGCAAGTTATTCCATAACATTTTTTCTAATTCTAGTTAGATTAGTCTCATAATAGCTCCTGTAGTTTTTTTCTGTTAGACTTATTTCCCTTGGTGCCTTTACTATTTAGTATAGTTGTAGTCACCTAGTTACTTAGAGAGTGTATTTTTCTATTATTATAGTTATTGCACTAATAGTATAGATAGTTAGTGTGTAGTTATATATATTTACATAGTGTTGGCCCCCTTTTTTCTCTAGGCCATTGTTTAGAGTGCGTTTTATATTTTAGGCATGTTAACTTGACCCTAAGTGTAGTTGTGATATAACTTTTAGGCTGTATTAAGGCTTGTGTGGTTTGTTTATAGAGTTAAGCCTAATGTTTTCCTTGATATGTCTGTGGAAAAAGACAAACACCCAAAGTCTGAATTCAAGAAATGTCCAGACTGCGGGCAAAAGATGTCTCTTACTGATGGGGACTTTCAGTGCGTTTATTGTTTAGGTGCGGTACATTTGCAGGAGTCCTGTAGTATTTGCCATTCCTTTTCTTCAAGGGTTCTTTTAGAGAGGAAAAGGAAGCTTGTGGATCGAGGTTTGCTGAAGCATCCTTTTGCTGAAGCTTTGACTGACCAGGATGGGGCCAACATCTTCTAAATCCTCAGCAGACTCCAAGGCATCTAAAGACTCGAAAATGTCAAAGAAAGTGGAGGATTCTGGGACTTTGGCTCCACAGCTCTCGGAGCTGAGTGTCTCTTCATTCCAGAGCGGGCCCACAGTTCTGGAGCCGGTCTCTGAGAGACCTGTATCTCCACTCCTTCAATCTGCACCTTTGGTGCACTCCTCTAGGTCTTCTGTCAGCCTCCCGGATTTGCATATGGACCGATTGGTGCAGAAGCTCTTACGGGCACCAGACCTTGCTAAATTGTTGTCGGCTCCCACCCGAGCGTCGGAACGGAAAACCACCACCCCAGATTTGACTGCTCCTCCTCCGAGCCATACCAGATCTTTGGAGCCGGAGATGGCCGATCTGCTGATCATGTTGCTTTTGGAGCCGAGACACACCGTGTCATCAGTTCCAACTACTCTGATGTCCTCGGTGCCGACCGGGGACTCTAGGGGCCGACACTCTCCTGTTGGGTCTGGGGAGGATAGTCGCACTGACTTGTTGGTGCCGACTCTTCCTGTCGGGGCCTCGGCTCAGATGAGCTCAGCTCCTACCTCCAGCTCGGAGCCCATGGCCTCAGTGCGGGGAGGGGCTGGCGGTTCCTTCGGGTCCATCGACTCCCTCTCATTGGAGCCATGATGCTTTCGAAGCCATGAGGAGTGCCTTGTCCCCAAAGACATCCTCGACAGCAGGTCTGGCATCTTCTTCCCCCAAAGCGCCTGTCTCCACTTCTGCCTCCATCGTCCAGTCCAAGCGTAGAGACCCTGAGCCTCAGGTAGCCCCACAGGGTGCCCCTTGCTCTTCCAAAACCTCCCCAGAGGCTCCTATTGAGGAGATCCCCAGGAAGAGATTGTGAAAGAGGAGACACTTAGACTCCCCACAAGAGTTGTTGACATCTGACACTGACTTGGATGAATCAGTAGGGTCCCCATGATCCCCCAATGAGGATATCTCCTTTGCAGAGATACTTGAGATCCTTAGGCAGAGGGGTGATTAGCAGTCCAAAATGCCTACTGAGGACGAGTCAGTTCTCCTGAAGGCTTTGCGGTCTCAACCTTCCACCTCTTGGGTGTTTCCACCCTTCTATGAGCTCATGCAGCTGGTCTCTCGGAGGGTGTGGGAGTCACCGGAGTCCCTGGAACCTGTCCCTCGGAGGCCTAACAAGTTCATTTCTGCCCCTGTAGATAAAGCCTTTTTGTCCAGGGGAGTCCCTGTTGATGCCATGGTGGTGGTGGCGGCCACCAAGAAGGAAATGTCAGAGACTTCCTCGTCAATCCATCCTCCTAACAGAGAGTCCAGGATCATGGATAGATATGGGAAACACATGTTTAGTTCAGCGACTTTTACACTCCGATCCCTGAACTATTTGACCCATTTCACCAGACTGCAAAGAGATCTCCTTAAGGAGTTGGGAGATACTCTTCAGGGTACTGTAGCTGCAGGGGCTTCAAACAAAGTTGCCACCCAGATTGCTACAGTAAATTCCATTGTGAACTTGCCCATGCATCTCATATCATATGCAGCCGATGGGACGAGTAGGGCAGCAGGTACAGGAATTGCTCTAAGAAGACATTCCTCGATGCGGTTGTGTTCCTTCGTAGAGCCCTTTAAGTTTTCACTGTCAACACCCCTTTTGATGGCTCATCTGTCTTTGGGCCCAAAGTGAAGAAAACTCTCACCAGCTGTGAGCAGGAGGGAAAGACTCTCTCTGCCGTCGGAGTCCATTTTTCCACACCTACTCGGCCTTACCCCAAAGGCCAACGGGGAGGGAAAATGTGGTTCTGAAATGCCCAAGGAGCCTTTCAGGACACACTTGGTGCTCCCTCCTCTAGGGGCAGAGGAGGGGTAACAATGGAGATGCCGCCCTCACGGCAGAGGGGGTCCGCAACACTAGGGTGACAGAGATCACTTCTCTGGTCAACCCTGTCAGCGCTCCTGAAAGGAGACCCAACTGTCCTGCTCTGGAGGCAGTCAGGGGTCGCTTATCTTTGCACCCAGACACCTGGCAAGATAAAACAAATGACAGCTGGGTACAAAGTATTATTTCCAGAGGGTATTTCATACCGTTCTCAACTCCACCCACACCCCCAAGGAGAATCCCAGATGTTCCACCCAGTTACAGGGAACAAGCAACTATAGAGGTCCACAAGTTGCTAGAAAAAAGTCATCCAGCCAGTCACAGCAGACCAAATAGGATCCAGAACTTACTCAAGATTCTTTTTGGTTCCAAAGAAAACAGGAGACTGGAGACCTATTTTGGACTTCATCAGACTCAACCAATTTGTGAAGAAAGAGAATTTCTGGATGGTCATGCCACAGTCTATATTTCCCTTTTTAGGGAGAGACAATTGGATGTGCTCGATAGATCTCAAGGATGTGTACTACCACATAAAAATGGCCAGGCCATCCAGAGATCATCTGCATTTCTGGCTGGGAGCCAATAATAATCAATTTCAAGCCCTGCCCTTTGGTCTCAATACAGCTCCCAGAGTGTTCACCAAATGCATGGCAGTGGTCACGGCTCATCGGAGGTGTCTAGGATTCCAGGTGTTTCCGTACCTAGACAATTGGCTCCTTACCTCCACCACCAGGCATCAACTGATTTAGGCAAGGTAATACACTCTGACACTCTGCCATCACTTAGGCATTACAGTCAACTTAGAAAAATCTGCCGTGTCACCATGGCAGCATATCGTCTTTATAGTGGCAGAGGTAGAAACTTCAACCACCACTCTACGACTACCAATTGAGAGGGTCTTTCTTGTTCGCCAGCATGTCAACTCATTAGTGTCGAAGGACAGAGCACCAGCCACAGAAGTCTTAAAAGTATTAGGTTTGATGGCTGCAGCAATCTTGGCCATATCATTAGCAAGGATGCATATGCGGATTCTTCACTGGCTGCTGTTCACTCAATGGTCCTTGTTCACTCAATGGTCCTATCAGGAACTTCCAATGAGTCATATGATTTTAATTACAAACTCTTGCAAGAGAGAGATCTCCAGTGGTGGTTGACGTCTCTTCATGTAACCATAGGACGCCTCTTTGTACTATCCTCCAGTAGCCACTGTGACCACGGACGCTTCCCTGATAGAGGGGGGAGGGCATTTTCAGCTAAAGACTGCCCAAGACACATGGACGAATCAAGAGTCACATCTGCATATCAATGTTCTGGAAGCAGTACTTCTGGCGTTGCAGTACTTTCAAGACTCTCTTCCTCTAGGAACGATTGTAGTTCAGACAGACAATATATCAGTAGTCTGGTACTTGAACAAGCAAGGCGGGACCAAGTCTTACCCCCTTTGCCGAGAAGCCCTCAGAGTTTGGCAGTGGGTTGCCTCCTCCCAGTGCTTTCTGTTGGCAATGCACATCTTGGGGAGATCCAACATGATAGCAGACAAACTGAGCAGGGCAATTTTGTTGCCGCACAAGTGGTCCCTCAAACAAGAGATTGCAGACAGGATTTTCCGCAAATGGGACCAGCCTTACTGCGATCTTTTTGCCAGTCACATCAACACAAAGTGCAGAAGCTACTTTGTCCTGATTCCCCCTCCGGGAGAACCCCCGAGAGATGCACTCGTACATGATTGGCCCCTGGGTCTCCTCTGTGCATTCCCTCCAATCCCACTAATACCCAGATGTCTACAGAAAGCAATGTCGCTGGGAAGGACTATCATTCTTATAGCCCCTCTTGGTTCCCATTTCTTCATCATCATCTATTGGAGGATCCATGGATTCTGGACCCAGTTCCGGACCTTCTGACACATCTGTCGGGGGACCTCCATCCTTCATTGCAGTCACTGAAGCTAACAGCTTGGCTGCTCCAGTTCCCCTCATAGCCAGGCTTCATGACCTTTCTAATGAGACAAGGCAGATCTTCTTGTCTTCCCATAAGCCGTCCACCAGAAGATTATATCTTAGTAAGTGGAAGAGATTTTCCATATGGGCCTCTAAGCAGAACACTGATCCTTATCAAGCCCCTTTGACGTCCATTTTAGAATTCTTGACTGTGATCTGTAATAAAGGAGCTGCAGCTGCTACAGTTTGGGTCCAGTTGGCTGCTATATCTAACTTTCATCTCGGAGTGGACGGGCTAAACATAATGTCCCACAAGTTGTCCAAGGCCTTTCTCAAAGGAACCTTTCACATGAGGCCTCCAGTGAAAACTCCTTATTCGTTGGAATCTAAACTTTATGCTATCTCGTATAATTCTTCCCCCGTTTGAACCAACATCATCTTGTGACCTCAAATTTTTATCATGGAAAACCATATTTCTGGTGGCTATTACGCCTGCCCAAAGAGTGTCAGAACTTCAAGCCTTATCTATCAACCCTCCTTATTTGATTTTTCATGCTGATAGAATATCTCTTAGGACAAACCCTTCCTTTTTTCCCAAAGTTTGTTTGGAATCTAATATCAACCAAGTCATTGAGTTGCCAGTCTTCTTTCCTAACCATTCCAATAACCTTGAGTATATGCTGCACAAACTTGACGTTCACAGACAGCTTAGATATTACTTAGATATTATTTGGACAGAACAAAAGATGTCAGAAAATCAGACCAGCTCTTTGTATCATTCTCTGAAGCCTAGACCAGTGGCTAAAACAATGCTTTCAAATGGCTATCTGATTGTATTACCTTTGTTTATTCAGCTGCTAATATGCCCTTACTACACAAGATTAAAGCTCATTCTACCAGGGCAAGTCTCTACATCTTCTGCATTCCAAGCCAAATTGCCCCTTGATAACATTTGTGCTGCAGCCACTTGGTCTAAACCTCATACTTTTATCACTCATTACAAAGTTGATAAGGCCTCCAGGGACGACAGGGCTTCCTTTGGGTCTTCGGTCCTTAAGAATGTACTCCCGTGAGCCACCCGAGATTGTGGGTGCTAGGGACGCTACCCATCAGTGAAGAATGAACGGCGAGATTGAACAACTTCACATTAAGAAGTTATGTACTCACCATAACGTTCCATGTGAGTTGTTCCATCTTGCCTTCTTTCTTACGTCCCTCCCTCCATCCCCCACCTGGATGATAGTTGACCTAGAGGCTGGTCTCATCCTGGTTACTCAATCCTTCTTCCTCTCTTTGGGAGCTCTCTTAAATGGATGTAGTACATTCAGCAAACCAGATCTGAGGTAATTCCAGCAGTGCATCATGGGACAAGGGGCTTGGTCTCGAGCTACTGTAAACCTTGAGCTTTGCAAACGTCCATGTTGGAGCAGATGGATCGGCTCCGAACCCATCAGTGAAGAATGAAGGCGAGATGGAACAACTCATATGGAATGTTACGGTGAGTGTACATAACTTCTTCTTAGATTTGGCATATCTAAATATTTTTCTGAAAGTACCCTAATTCAGAATAGTCACCCTGTTGATGGTCCTACCCCTTCTTCCAAACCATCATTATCATCCCATGCCAATTGCTCCCAACTTCAAGTTAAACCTACAAATGTCCTGTCCCACACCCTCACAATGAATTGTCTTTCTGGGGTGCATGATGGACACAGAAAAAAATATTTCCTTTCTACAAGAAGACATAATCCTGACTGTTCAGATCATTTTCAGAGATTTCTCCTTCAAGAGGCTGCCTCTACAAGAGAGATGTTCATCATTCCCACTGCCTCAGTGGTATTTTGTATTATCTGCCAAGGCAACACAGTATTGGCCAGTTTTTAAAAGCTCAGACTCCCCGCCCTCTCTCTTCCTGTAACAGTTGATTGGCCGAGCATATCTTGAGAGGGAAGCCTTCAGCTGTCACAGGAAGTGAGTGTTTATTTTTTTCACCATTTAAAGAAGAAATTTATCTGACTCTTCACATGATCCAGCTCACTACTCAGATAAGCCCAATTTGGGGCCCCACTTCCTCTCATATTACTTCTCTTTCTATTTTTATGCTTATTTAAAAATACTTATTTTAATGTTTTATTTCTGACAGTTTTTATAGTAATTCCTGTGGGAATTTCTGCTTGTAGCTGTGTTTGTTTAGCTTCTATCTTTGACAGATGTTGTTTTTACTGTTTCTAAAGAAACTTTCAGAATTTCTGTCAGAAGTGCAGTGAGTGTTTGTGCTGTTAGACACTACAAGTCTGTTTTTACTGCTGTTACTCTGCTTTATTTTCATCTTTTCACAGACAAATATTACAGAACTTGGATTTTTCAGCATTTATACATTATTTGCTATATGTATGAATTTGTTCTGTGTGTTTTTAACATTGGATCACAGTTTTGCTGTGAATGAAGTTATTGGAACGTACTGTGGATATTACCCTCTCTAACAAGAAAATATAGTTAAATTGGTATTAAATGTTATTTTATGGTAGTTTAACACAGTTAGTGTGTGGAGCTAATTTTCAACACTGGTTTGGCACATTGGTTGGTTTGGTGTTTGGAGTTTGTATAGTGGAAATTCTTTAAGTTATGTTAGTTGTAAAAGAATTCTGAAAACATTTCAAACTATTTTTATAATACCACAGTCTGACAGAGTTAATTGTGTGGCAGTATATTTATTACTAGAAACAATAAGTGCTTACTGTGGTTCATTATCCGGTACTGTCAGTTTATTAATCTGGCAAGTGTTCTCTGCCCAGACTTGATGGATCCTAAATCTGGTACTCCAGCAAATTCAGTTATATCTGTGAAGAAAAAAATAAAATAAAAGTATGCCTTATCCTAGAGTTAGTGATTCTGTAGTGACCATTGATACTTGGACTGCAGGCCAATTACCTTTTGCCCCTTCTGCATCTAGTGTAGCTTTGCCGGCCACTAGGAAATGGGGGTTAAACACATCCCCAGGCCTGTTCCATTACCTGGTGCAGGTATGGGAGAACCAGACCCTTTAGAAGTTGTCTGGGGTAAGGGACCCCTTGCCAGACAAAATACTCTGTCTCCAGATATTTTATCTTGCAGGGGAATTCACAAAAGAAAGCAACAGAAGTTGCATCATACAGCTGATAGTCAGATTATAGTTGTTTATAAGTTTGATGTGGTTTCCTTGGATAAGATGTGGTTTCCTTGGCTAAGAGTGACCTGCAGACAGCTAATTCTGGTGGCTGTGTTCCTATCCATAACTGTAGTGCTAGTTTGGCTATACATTTTTCTGTTGTTTCAGGGAATGATGAGTAATCCAATGATGACAGTGGTAACTGCCTTGCTGACACTGAGTGCAGTCACCCTGATTCTTTAGAAAGTGAACATGAGCTTAAGTCCAAACAAGTGTTCACTTTTCCTCAGATGATTGCTAGATTTAGTGATGTTTTTGCTTGGGACCAGTTGGGAACTCCCCCAGAGGTAGGCAAGGTACATGACCTTATAGATGGACAGATGTCTAATTATGTTGTTATCGCCCCATCTTACTGATCTTGGAAGATGTTTATAATACTGCCTGCAGGACCCTAGAATTTATTGCAGCAGTCCTTAAAAAAAGTTCAGAGAAAATATAGGGTCTGCCTGGATATGACAGCTGTTTTTTTTCTCATTTGACTACTGACCCAGCTGCGTTTTTCCCCACCTCCTTCTCATATAAAACATCCATAACTTCATCTAATCCAACACCCCCAATATAGAGGTAAAAGTATTAGATCTTTGGGGCAAAAAGATGCCTCTTTCTAATAATCTAGACTTTAGAATGTTAAATTATCAAGGCTATATGAGGAAATTTATTTTACAGTGGACATACAGTTTCAATGATTTTGCAGCATACATACCTGCAGAGCAAAAATCTTATATGAATGAAATTGTTTCTAGTTTGATTCAGATTTTGAGGAATGCTTTGAGAGGTGTACTTAAATGTGCAGATGCAGTCTTGAGAAATGCTACTTCTGTTGTATTAAAGATGGTGTGCTTAGTTATGTAATCAGAACTTCTCTGATTTAAAAGCTGAAATTGTAATGCACCTGTATTGTTGTTTGGACTCTCTGTTACACAGATTATTAAACAGTGGGATTATAGAGTCATAATAATGCATGGGACACAGCTGCAGTTTCAACAGCTAACAACTCTAACAAGGGTCTTGACTTCTTCTAACCCTACACCACCAGATAAAATTGGCAAGTGATTAGAATCTCAGAGGAAAAAAATGACTCAGTCATGTACCCAAGATCTCCCTAAATAAGATGCCTTCATTCTTGTGGCAGAACAAACAAAAATCCCGGCCAAACAATCATGGATCCAAAGGGAAATAACAGGAGGATAATTTCTTGAAACCAAACAAGGGTTCCTTTTAAAATAGGATCAACCCCCTGCAAAAGAATGACTATGCTGAGTCACAGAGCAACTGCCCCATCCTTCTTTGTCACCCCACTTTCCCTAGGCTCCCTCTCAGCCATGCAGCCTGGCTAAAAATAGTTTCAGACAAATGAGTTCTGAGAATAATTTGGAGAAGATACACTTAGCTGTGGATAGAAAATCCTCTCCCTTTCAGGGGAGCTCCCCCACGACCACCAGACCAAACAGAGATATTTCATCCAGTGGTTCATCACATGATAGAAACATGGTTCCTATTACCAGTGCCTGTGGTGCACAAAGGCAAAGGATTTTACCCCAGAATTTTTTTGGTACCAAAAATGGAGCACTCCTGGAGACCTGTCCTAGATTTGTCCTTTATAAACCCATTTGTAAAAGTTCTGAAATTCTAAATGCTCACTTTACACTTAGTCCTAACACTGCTTCCACACCATTGTTTTGTTGTGACTCTAGATCTAAAGGACATTTATCATATTTCTATTTCTCCCAGTTTCAGGAAATTTTGGGATTTGTTGCGCCTGGCTTACATTGTCAGTTTTCTACATTACCCTTTGGTCTATCTACTGTACCTCTAGTATTTCCAAATATCTGGCCCTGGTGGTTGCTTGTTATAAAACCCTAGGCATCCACATTTTCCTTATGACTTGCTGATTTGTGCAGATTCTATATCCAGATGTTTGGAGTGTTTAGGCAAGGTCACATCTCTCCTTTCCCACTTGGGCATCAAATTGAAAAGTCCTTCCTCATACCATCTCATTAAATTGTTTTCCTGGTATGTTGGTTAGACAGTGAAAAGGATGGCCCTCCTGCCAGAAGACAAAATTCTGACTTATCAGGACATTTTCTTGGATTTCTGTCTTCTAGACATGTCCTTAGCAAGAGAGTTCCTCAAAATTCTGGGATCTGATATTGTTAATTTTTCATCTCATCCTCACATGAGAGTCTGGATCTGATCCCTTGGATGTGACTCAGCTGTTGGCAAATGTGTAGCAGCCAAAAAGCTCTTGGATGCCCCCCCCTTACCCACAATGCATCTCTCCTCATTATCTCAGATCTCATTTGCTGCTTTGCGAAGATGCAGTTTGATCAACAAGTTCTTGGCTTCAGGTTGTATTTTTCTAGATATTTTCCTCTACTTTATTGTTTTTTGCTTGTATTTTGCCGCTTTCTCATTTTATCTTGTAGTTTAGGACCCCTTTCTCTAAAGTAACCTCATTTTTATTTAGGTAACTACCTTTCTCCCCTTCTTTACTGCAAGTAACAGTAACCATTTTGTATAGGTTACTTTCCTTTCCCCCTTTACTGTTGAGGTAATTATTCAACTGCTATCATTAGTAGTTTTTATTCCCTTCTATTCACAAAAAAACCTCACATCTTTCTGCTGTTCCCTTTTTCTGTCAGTGTGTGTGTGTGTGTGTGTGTGTGTGTGACTGTTTGTTTGAGAGATCTCGCTGCCTTTCCTTTTTTTTCAGTATGGCGGAGAAACAAGAGAAACCAGCCGGTTTCAAAAAATGTTCTAAGTGCGGGAATAAAATCCCAGTCAGTTACTCACACTCTCTATGTGTATATTGTCTTGGGTTCCCTCACTTACAAGAGGATTATGCTATATGCCACTCTTTTAATCATAGAGCTTTAATTGAGTGTAAAAATAAGCTTATTTTAAGGGGTATGTTGCCTTCAACTTTTGGAAAGGCTGTTGCTGGAGTTAAAAAGAAATCAGGGTCGGCCTCTAAAACTAAATCAGCTCAGTCAAGCCCAGCTTCTTCTTTGTCCTCTAAGTCATCGAACAAAGTTAAGAAGAGACCTTCTTCAGCGCCAACTAATATCTCAGACTCAAAACCAAACACGTTAAAATCCTCAAGCTCTTATGAGTCTGGGATCCAATCGGAGACCTTGGCTCCAACATCTGTTCTGTTGAATCAACATCTTTCACTTGGATCCTATCTGGTAAGGATGGATTGGATCCATTGATGCTGGATTCGGCATCCAGTCCTTTTACTTCAATTTTGCAATTACCAAGGACTCTGTACTCTTCATCGTATGACCCGGTTGCTTTGAGGGTACTGTCTCCCTTTCTGTCGAGACCTAGATCCCCTCCTCCCTTGTCCTCCCATTCTACCAGGAGCCTAACTGAAGAAGATTTGGAACGGATAATGCAGAAGATTTTGTGGGCATAGGGTATAACTAAGTCTCCCTTAACCTTGACCCTTAAGGTTTCAGGCCAGTACAAACCAACCATTCCCCCTCTTCCTCCTCCTCCTGAATTCAAGGCAAGCTTCGGAGCTATCACATCCGATACACCCAGTGCCTTTGACATCTGATCCAAAGATGACCCTTTCTTTGAATCAGACATGCGCTCAGAGCTCATCGGCTTTTTGAGCCAGAGAGTTCTCGCAGCTATAGCGAACTTTGCGAACCTTGTGTGCACTCGACTCACAGGTCTTCGGAGCAGTTGTTGAGCCTCAGGCCTTCCACAAAGGTAAGCTCGGCTCTGGCTTCAAACCCAGGTGAGCTGTCTTCTGGACTGGAGGGGACCCAGTCCCGGAAACATGGTTTGTTGGAGATGGGGTCCTCGTCCATTCAGGAGCAGTTGGCCTTTGGGGCATTGGAGAGGGCTATAGCTGCCATTGCAGCTAAGAAGTGATCAGCCCCCTCAGATCCACTATCCAAACACTATACCCTGCCTGCCTCTTCTTGTCACCAGGTTCCACAGGGACTGAGGGACCTCCAGGTACCAGGACACCAACCTGGGTACCCTCGACTCTTCAAATACCTCCCCAGATTACCCCATTGAGGAGGTCTCCAGGAAGAGATTATGCAAGAGGAAACATTTGGACTCCATGGAGAAGTCAGCCACTGAAGACACTGATCTTGATGATGGTGAAGGATCCCCACAGTAACCCCCTGGGGATGTTTCCTTTGGGAAGATTCTGCAAATTCTGAAGTAGAGGGGTGGCTGGCAATCCAGCAATTTTTCACCTGAGTAGTCGATGTACCTGGTTGCTTTTTGGTCCCACCCATCCACCTCCTGGGTGACTCCACCCACCAATGAGCTCATAGGTTTGATGTCACAGCAGGTGTAGGAGACCCCAGATTCCATCAAGTCTGTTCCCTGGAGACCAAATAAAATTATCACCGCTCTCTCGAATAAGAATTTCTGGGCAAAAGGGGTTGCAGTAGATGGCAGCGACCAAGAAGGAATTCTCCAAGGAGAGTTCAACTGCCCATCCTCCTAATAAGGATTCCAGGACAATGGATAGATGTGGGAAGTGTGTCTTTTCATCAGCAATCTTTGCCTTATGGTCATTGAATTACTTATCTCATTTTACCAGACTGCAAAGGGATCTGATCAAGAAGCTTTCAGATGCCCTTGAAGGAGAGTTAAAGACAAAATAGCTTGCCAGTTAGCCATCCTACATTCAGTAACTAGCTCATCCATGAGGTACATAGCACATGCAGCTGAAGGAACGAGCAGAGTGGCGGGTTCCAGCATCTCCATGAGGAGGCATGTCTGGATGTGGCTTAGTGATTTTGAGGAACCTTTTAAGTCTTCTTTCATCAATGCTCTGTTTGACAGCATGTCCCGTTTTGGTCCCAAAGTCAAGGATACAGTATCCAGGTGTGAGGAAGAAGGTAAGACCCTATCTGCCTTGGGCTTACATTTTTCAGCTCTTCAGAGACCTTATTCCATAGGTCTGAGAGGCAGTGGAAAAATGTGGTTCAAAAATCTCAAGGGTCTTACCAAGACACACGTGGTGAGTTGCCCCCAGAGAGAGAGGGGGAAACGATAATGGAAGATGTCACCCTTGAGGCAGAGGAGGTCCACAAAAAAGGTTCCTGGGAATCTTTCTTTGGGAAGCCTTTCCAGTGCTCCTGAAGGGAGGCCTGATTGTCCACCTCTGGAGGCAATCGGGGATGGATCGACTATCCCTTCACTGGAGAGCCTGGCAAAAGATAACTTTCAATATGTGGGTGCAGAGGATAATATCCAGAGGTTACCACATTCTCTTTTCCCAACATCCCCCTCCAATCAAAAAAATCTTGGACATTCCACCTAGTCAAAGGGATCAAGCAGTCATTCAAATTCAGAAACTGCTAGAAAAAGAGAGTCAACCAACAGGTTCCCCAGACCAGAAAGGGATCAGAACTTACTGTAGGTACGTTTTGATTCCAAAGAAAATAGGGGACTGGAGGCCAGTCCTGAATCTCAGCAGACTGAACTAGTCAATTCAACTTTGTAAGTTCCAAATGGCCACAGTGCAACCCATACTTCCTTTTCTGAAACAGGACAATTGGATGTACTCTGTAGATCTTCAGGATGCATACTACCACATAAAGATGGACAAATGCTCCAGAAGATTCCTACACTTCTGGCTGGGAGCCATTCATTACCAGTTCAGAGCACCACCCTTTGGTCTCACCACCACCCCCAGAGTGTTCACCAAATGCCTGGCAGTGGTTGTGGCTCACCTGTGATGACAAGGATTCCGGGTGTTTCCTTATTTAGGCAACTGGTTCATATCCTCCCTGACCAGGCATCTACTAGACTCTGTTCTTCAGCTTTGTTCAGAGTTAGTCATAACCATAAATCACCAAAAATCTCGTCTGGAACCTACTCAGTCATTAGAGTTCATAAGAGCACTGTTGGACACAGATAATTGCCAAACTTCCTTCTTCCAGAGTTTTAATAATCAGAAGACAAACATCAAGGTTAATCAGAAACAAGAAAGTCGCAGCATGTCATGTTCTACAAGCCTTAGGATCCATGGCTGCAGTGATTGCGTTAGTCCCTCTAGCCACGTATCATATGCAAATTCTGCAATGGCTCCTGGCTTCTCAATGCTCAGTAATTCATCAACCAATATCTCATCAGATTATCATAATGAACATATGCAAAAAGGATCTCTTATGGTAGAGTTGCTCAGAACAGGTAGTTGACAATTTGTTCTCCCTCAACCACAAGCTACAGTTACCACGGATGCTTCCCAGATTTGGGGGCATTATCTGGGGAAGACTGTCCAAGGTACCTGGTCCACAGATGAGACCAAGCTCCACATAAACATCCTGGAGATAAGGGCGGTGCTTCTAGCATTGCAGGTGTTTCAGACTGTTCTCCCTCTGGGAACGGTAGCGATCCAGTCAGACAACATGTCAGCAGTATGGTACATAAGCAATCAAGGAGGGACCAGATCTGTCAAGAAGAGATCAGGTTGTGGCAATGGGCATTCTCATCCAACCAACTTCTGATAGCAGTGCATATCCTGGGAAGGTCCAATGTCATAGTGGACAAGTTGAGCAGACCCATCCTCATGCCAAAACGTAGCAGAGAAAATTTTCCACATGTTGGGCTAGCCTTGCTGTGGTCTCCTTGTCTCTCTCCTAAACAGCAAATGCAGCAGCTTGTTGGCTCTATTTCCCCTACTAGGGCAGTCCCTGAGGGACGCTTTAATACAAGATTGGCCTCCTGGATTATTGTATGCCTTTCTCCCCATTCTGCTGATTCCCAAATTCCTTCAGAAAGCCAGTAGTTTGAAGAGTACAGTAATTATCCTTGCACCGTATTGGCCTTGCGAATTCTGGTTTCCCTTCCTTTGGCCTCACCTACTAAAGAAACCCTGGATTCTGGAACCCCTTCTGGACCTACTATCACACCTGATAGGAATGATTCATCCCAACCTTCACAACCTCAAGATGACACATTGGTTCTTCCAGTTCCATTGATTGCCAGACAACCTGTGCTTTCCTCCCCAATCCATCGTGTTCTAATATCCTCCCATAAGTCATCCATTCAAAAACGGTAAAGGAGCAAATGGAAGAGGTTTGTGATTTGGGCACAACAACACAATGTGGGTCCAATCACAGCTCCCATTCACTTCATTCTGGAATTCTTGGCTCATCTTTTCAATAACTGAGCTGCAGCATCTACTATTAAAGTCCATTTAGCAGCCATTTCAACTTTTCACATTGGGATAGACAACTTATCTTTAATTTTCCACAAACTTTGCAAAGTTTTCTTAAAAGGGACACTGTTGTTAAAACCCCCTCACAAGGATCACACTACTCCTTGAGATCTAAATATGGTTCTACACCTGATTGTTCAATCACCCTTTGAACCCGCAGCATCTTGTGATATTATGTTCCTTTCAAGAAAAAACTCTCTTTTTGGTGGCTATCACATCAACAAGACAGATATCAGAAATTCAGGCACTTTCTTTCCAGCCTCCTTATTTGTTTTTTTCATAACGACAGAGTCTCTTTGCATACCAACCCCTCCTTCTTGCCCAAAGTTTTTTCTCAAACAAGTGTTAGTCAGACTATACATTTGTCTGTTTTCTTCCCTAATTTTACTAATAAGGGTGAATATGTACTGCATTTGTTGGATGTTCATAGACAGTTAAGTTTCTATTTACATAGAACTAAAGATTTTTGGAAAACCAATTGTTTATTGCATTTGCAGGCCCTAGGAAAGGCCTACCAGTTACCAAAGTCACCTTACCAAAATGTCTTTATAGTTGTATTTCCTTTATTTACTCTTCAAAAAGCACAAAGCTTGACAAATCCATTTGAGCTCATTCTACCAGGGCTTTGGCCACATCTACAGTTTTCCAGAAGAATGCTTTCTTGGATGACATTTGCGCAACAGCTACTTGGGCAAACCATCATACTTTTATCACTAATTACAAGTTAGAGTTGGTCTCCAGGGAAAGGGCCTCCTTTGCTGCAGTGGGTCTGTGGAATATTCTCCTGTGAATCTACCCGGGATAAAGGTAGCTGGGACTCAGTCCCATATGTGAGAATGAGATGAAAAATTAACAGTATCAGATAAAGAAGTTATATACTCACCATAACGTTTCATCTGTATTGTCTCCACATCCCCTCCCTCCATCCCCCTTCGATGGGTTTAGATTTATCTTCCTTATACTCCAGAAATGTTCTCATTTAAGATCTTCTAGTGTGTTAAGTACTGAATTTTCTCTTTTCTGTATATATGTAATTATAGCAAACAAGATCTGAGGTAATGGGGAGAGATGCATTGTGGGTAAGAGCTTTTTGTTTGCCATGAGCTTGCTACCAGCCAGTTCAGATCCAATGAATCGGATCTGGACCCATATGTGAGGACAGATGAAAACAATCGACAATACAGATGGAACGTTATGGTGAGTACATAACTTATTTTTTCATAGCATCAATGATCCTCATGATAGCACTAGGCAGACTACACATGACAAAAATGTAATGGCACTTGAAGAACAGTTTAACTCGGAACCTTCATCCCTTAGATTTCCAGATACTAGTTCTGGGATTTGTGAAACTGGAACTGCAGTGGTGGAGGGATCAACTGTTTCTGAATCCAGGCTTCCCTTTCTCTCTTCAGACTCCAGCAGACCTCTCAACTGCTCAGATTTTCACAGAATATCCAGATTTTTGCTTCATCTTTTTAGTCTGTTCCTCATAAAATTTGTGGTTTTCTGCCAAATCACTGCAGACTGAAGTCACTAAATAATGACAGACACTTGGGTTTCAGACTTCATATTTTTTTAGAAAATGCATACTTTTGCAAAACTTGTTTCTTTATCAGCTTTCTAGTGATATTTTAAAATTGTCCTTATTTTTAGACCTTTGTCCCCCCTCAATTCTTTTTGTCTTTGTCCAGAGTTCTTGTGCTAAGAGATTAAAAAGTTATGGACTCCAGTGCTATCAATCCAGATGGACTCTTAAGATTTTGCACAGGAGAGCAGTCTTTATGAGAGTTCGTATGAGTAAATCTTGCCCTAACATACACCCCTTAAAATGTCTAACATACAGCAACCCATGGGACACAACTGGGTTGCATGGCTAGGCTTATAAATGCTCTAAAGGTCATTAGCCTAGTATAAACATATGAACTATAAAACTTGGGGGGGTCCTCAGGACATGCCATAGCACATAAATGTAAAAGAAATTTTGGCAGTGTTTCATGCCTTAAAAGTTCTTCACAACTTATTGATCCCTAGCCAGTAATAGAGGTCCTGAAAGGGTTTCGACCCCTCTGGTTTTGAAATACTTGTGTGAGCTACTTAGAGATGGTTTGTCATCTGCTTCCATCACAGTGCATCTTGCAGCCATCTCAATTTGTCTGTCCATGGAGCCCCCTATTTCCACTGTTTTTGTGGTCAAACATTTAATGAAATGAATGTTGCACTTTAGACCCTATGAAAGAAAAGTCCTCCTCCATGAGATCCCAACTTTGTTCTTGAAAATTAGTCCTTATCTCCTTTTTCAGGCTAATTTGAAGTTCAGCACTTGGAAAACTGTTTTATATATTGCTCTTATATTTCCAAGATGAGTCACTGAGCTGCAAGCTCTCATGGTGGGCCAGCCTTTCCTCATTTTCCAGAAGGGCATGGTTGTTTTCCAGACTAATTCTTCTTTCATGCCAAAAGTTGTTTCTGAGTTTACCCTAAATGAAGCCATCAGTCTCCCAGTTTTCCTTCTGGGACCTAAACGCTAGGGAGAGAAGATACTGCATACTTAAGATGTACACAGACAGCTCAGGTACTACCTTCATAGAACTAATCCCTTCAGGAAAGCTGAACAGCTGTTAATTTCCTTTTCTAGGGCTAACACTGTCTCTAACAATTGCTCACTGTTTGTCATCTGCTATTATTTTTTGTTATTCCCACCATGCTAAATGTATTCCAAAGTTAAAGCACATTTCCCCAGAGCCGTGTCCTCTTTGGTGGCAAATTGGAAATGATTGGACTACAGAAGTATTCTAGAGGCAGCAACCTGGTGTTCTATTCATACCTTTAAAAAGTACTACAAACTGAATTCTTTCTTAAGTTCCAGAGTAGGGTTTACAAGGACCATTCTGGCTTTCATCTCTTTTGCCTTTTTCATGGGAAGATACTGTTCCTTTATCTACCCATGAGAAAGGCAAAAGAGCTGAAAGCCACTACTGAGATTGCTGTAGAGTGTCTGGACCAGTTCCCTCTTCCTCATCCTCAAAGAGCTCTCCTCAGAATGAGCCAAGGAAGAGGTGGTGTAAGAGGATGCACACATATTTACAGTTGGAGTCTCCCACCATGAACACAGAAAGATGACACTTGAGAAGGTTCCTTATTGTCCCTTCTTTTACACTTCTGGTTTAATGAAATACTTGTGTAACTGTTTGAAATGTTGGGACCCACTAGAGTGAGACCCGAAATCCAGAGACTGAATGGCCAAAGGTATGGACTTACTAAGTCCGAGATGCCATTTCTCAGAATATTCCATTTTCTCTGAAGTATGGCAATCTTGGAGTTGGTATATATAAGTTCCGGAAGGATGATGGGCTTGCTCCCCCTTATGGGGAGGTGCGGGGTGTGGGGGATTGGCAGCCTGCAAAAAGAAATTTTAAAGAGAAGAGCAGTTTTCAAAATTCGCACTTCTTCTGTGTTTCCAGCATTTTCTTTTTTTGGCTTGTCAGCATTATGCATTTTGAGTGCCAACATTTCAATAGGGAGCCTAATCCTTGATCTAATGAGAAAGATGAATACTTTCCAACAGATGCTGTTTCTCCATTGATGGACATTCTGCTGCAAGTGTTCCACTCTCCCTTCCTTCTGAGTAGATCCCCCTGTATATAAAGTGGTTGCATTTGTCATAAAAAGGGCCTGGCAGTGGCCTAATATTGTAGCTCTTATTTCCAAGAAGCCAAACAAGATCTTTTAGCTTTACAAAAACTGAGATTATTGTATGAAGATTCTGCTGGATGACTACACAGTGCTGGCAGCAGCCATCAAGAGAGAACTCACAGGTGACAGTTCGTGGGTTCATCCGTCCAACATGGAGCTCAGAACAGTGGATCACTTTGGCACATATGTCTATGTATGTGCTCTATTGCCAGCCAGAGAACTGAATACATGATTCATTTTCAATGCGAGTTGGCTGCAGAGCTGTCCCACACATTGCAAACACTGGTGTATGCTATGCAAAATGTTAAGAGTTCTAGGCATCAGCATTCTCCATGATGTCCATCCTCCTCATGTGACTGGTGCATAATGCATTCAGTAGAACAGTGAAGGGAGCCAAGACAGGTATTACTGTTCACAGGTATACTGCAGTCTGGCATTTGACTTTTCTAAGAAATTCAAGGCATCCTTCAGCAATGTTCCCTTTGAAAGTGCCAACCTTTTGTGTTTCTAAGGTTAAAGCCAAGCTGTAGAACAGTGAGCAGGAAGAAAAGTTACTCACGGCTATTGGCATAACATTTTTCAATCCTCAGTAGGTATTTTCCTGCACTCAGAGGAGTGCTCAGAAATTATGGCTTATAAAGAGATACCAGCAGGACTTCAGTCGGCATTCTGAGAAGGCCAGCATGGATGTTATTCTTTGCAGAATGGAATCCATCAGTCCAGCAGAGGTGACTAGGAAAATCAGAGGCTTTTCAGCCCTCCTCCTTCTAGGGGTCATTCCTAGACCCCTCTACCGAGACCTTGCCTTGCTGTCACACTTTCAAAGAAGTCAGAGGTTAAATTTCTCTGCACATGGAAGGTCATCATGCAGGATAAGTGGATGAGAAACACTATATCCAGAAGCTACACTATTGCCTTTTCCTTTGCAACCCCACCTACAGTCAGTCATTTTCCCCTTCCAGATATCCTGTCTCATCATAAAGGTGCCACCAGAAGAGGAATTTTAAAGCTTTTAAAATAAATGGCAATCCAGGAGGTTTCACCAGTCCAGAAAAAGGGCAATATCATCTATTTTCATCTGATTCAACATATGGATTGTCGGATGCAATCAGATCTGATCTTGGCACTTACTTCTAGAGCTGTAGATCTGAGGCTCTGACTCCTGCTCTACCCATAATTCCCACTTTTCTGCTGAGTTGTATCAGATCTCATTTGCCACTCTGAGAGTTCTTTTTTTTCAAGTATCCTCTGTTAATAATATACATTTTTGACCCCTCTCTCCCTCCAGATAGTTTTACACTACTGGTCATAAGTTTAGCTAGGATAGTTAAATAGTGCATTTTTTGTGTGTATTTTTATAATAGTGTGCTACTTTTTAGACATTACTTATAAGATAGTTGTTAGAGACAGATTAGCTGTTAGGTTTGTGATATGCTTTATTCTTCTATAAGTATAGTGTGCTTCTTAGTAATTGTCAGTCATTAGATGTGATTTTTTTTTTTTTTTTTTTTTTTAGAAGTGAATAGTGTGTAGCTTATGATTGTAGTTGTAAGATCTGATGCTGTCTTTTTTGTCCATTCCTCAATGGATGGGTCTTGGATCTGACCTCAGATCCCACTTGGGCCACCCCATTAGACTTTGGCTGCATATCTTGAGCTCATCTCCTTACCCATAATCCTCTCTTCTCTTGAATTACCTCTGATCTCATTTGCCACTTTAGCATTTGGACATGATCACCTGTAGCTTGAGTAGATTTCGTGATAGATCATTACTTTTCTTATTTATTGTAGTTCTTGTTCTGTAATTTTACTTATTTTTGTTTCTCACCATCTTCTGTTAAGGAAAAAGCTCATCTGTTTCATATCTCTACTAGTCAGCAGACTTCATCCCCTTTGCTTCTTTTGCTACCAAACTGTTATGTACTTCTTCCATATACCTTTGTTGCTATTTCCTTAATCCAATATTGTCAATTTTCATTAATTCCTCAGCAGTTGGGACAGTTGGGTTCAGTTCCAACCCTTGGATCCGACTCTGCTGTTATTTTAGCTCATGGTCACTAAAAAGGTCTCAAGTCCCTTACCCATAATTTATCAACCCCTAATATACCCCAGATCTGGTTTGCCGCTTTTGTGTTTGGACTTGGTCACTTTGAACTCTGAGCATTTCAGTAGAGTGGGAGATAGGTTTATTCTTTTTGTTATTTTCTAAAAATAATTTGTCTTATTATTTCCTATCATTAATTCCTCCATCTTTTTACACTTTTTAGTGTAATCTTCTTACCATAGTTGGTAAAATAAATTTCTTTCTACTGTTTTTCATATATTTCAAAATGTCTGAAAAAGGTCCTTCTGGGTCCACAAAGTGACAGAAATGCAGGCAGAAGTTGCCTCTTTCTGATGTGCATGCTTTGTGCATCTACTGTTTGGGCCCAGACCATTTACAGGTAGATTGTTCCATCTGCAACACCTTCAAAATGCAAGGAATCGCAGGCAGAAAAAAATAAGTTAATCCTGAAAGGATTGTTACTATCTTCTTTTTAAGAGGGTATTTCTGGGGCTCAACCCCCTAAACCTAATATGAAGGAGCCTTCGACTAAGCCTTCAAGGCCTTCTGGATCCTTGAATCTCTTGTCGGATCCTACCACAAAATCACAATAGAAAAAGCGCAAGTTGGATCCAAAGATTGCTCCAGTCAGTCAGCATTGGAGTGGAAAATGGCTTCCTCAGATCTTAGATCTTAGGATCCGAAGCCTATGCCCAGGACCAGATATTCCTCTCTATAGACCCGGTACCCGCTAGAGTACATTTCCCATATCTTGAGTCCCACCGGCACTCTAGGTCTCCATCAGTAGCTTCTTCTTCTTCTTCCAGAAGTCTCACTGAGGCTGATGTGGACAGAATGATGAGGAAATTTCTCTTGGTGCAGATACAGATGGGAGTTCTCCCGTCTCCTACCCCTTCAGGTCAGGAAGCCCTTATTTGTTCTATTCCACAAATCTCAGCTCCTTCTCTGATCCAACCTGTCATTTCAGAGCCCCTGGCTCTGATTCTCCTGGGACCATCTAGATCAGATCTGAAGATGTTTGTATCTTCAGCTCCAAGGCTGTCTCCGAGTGCACCGGCTCTGACATTTTTGGAGCCACATGACTCTCAGAGCAGAAGTGTCCCTGTCAGATTTGAGGCATTGAGTCAACTGCAAAGTTTTTGGAGCCATCTTTTCCCCACAGAGCCTCGGCAATGGACTGTTTGGCTCTGATCTACACCTCTGGTGGACTGACTGCCTTTGGCGCAGAGGACCCAATGGAGCAGAAGCATGGCTTCTCAACTTTGTTGGTTTGTTCTCCCCACAGCATTCTGTCATTGAGATGGTGGAGAGAGTGTTCTCTGCTTCCACAAGATGGGCAGTTCCTACCCCGTTGGATCTTCCCTCTGGATTCTGTGTCTCTGCACCTTCAGCTGCATCATTCTACACCAGAGGGACAGCCAGCCCAAAGTTTCAAGGCTATCAAGCATGGTATTACTATCTCTTCCTACACTTAACTGCAGCACCCCACTGAATAAGTCCCTAGGAAAACGAAGTGCAAGAGGAAGCACTTGGAATCCCCTCATGAGTCCACCACTGAAGATACTGATTTTGATGAAAGGGAAGGGTCCACAAGATCACCACCCAAAGATATCTCATTCAGAGACATCCTTAAGATTCTTAAGCACTGGGGTGATTGGTCTACTGATAACCTTTTCTTAGAGGAATGGGTATTCCAGGAGATCTTTGAGTCTAGCCTGTCTACCTCCTGGGTATCTTCACCCGCCAACAAGCTCATTGACTTGATCTCTAGGTGGGCATGGAAGGAGCCAGACACAATTGAGCCAATCCCCAAAAGACCAGATCGGATTCAGACACCACCTGTAGGAGAGGGGTTTTGGAGCAAGGGAGTGCCCATAGATGCTGTGGTCATAGTGGTGGCCACCAAGAAGGAACTTGCTCAGCAGAGTTCCTCTGTTCATCCCCCTAACAGGGAGTCTAGAGATTTGGACAGATTTGGGAAATGTGTATATGCTTCAGCGACCTTTGCACTTAGATTGCTGAATTACCTGGTACACTTTACAAAACTACAAAGAGACTTGATAAAGGAACTTTCAAAATCCCTTTCTGGGATCACTACTGCTGAGACTCAGACTTCTGAGGCCTCACAATTGGCAACCCTACAATCCATTTCTAATTCCTCCATGAGGCTTATCTCTCATGCAGCTGAAGATACTTCAAGGATGGCAGGTTCAGGCATTTCCATCAGAAGGCATGCCTGGATGCGCTTGTGTGATTTTTGGGGAGCCCTTCAAGTCCTCTTTCATCAATGCACCTTTTGACAGCAGTTTGTTGTTTGGCCCTAAGGTAAAGGACACACTTTACAGGTGCAAGCAAGATAGAAAGACCCTCTCTGGAGTGGGAGTAGGTTTTTCAACCCCTCAAAGAACCTTCTCTAGGAATGAGCGAGTTGGTTGAAAAATGTCGTTCAGAAAGTCCCAGGGGTCTTTCTAAGATCCATGTGAAGAGAGTCCTCCCCAAGGGCAAAGTAGGAAACTCAAATGGAAGACAACAGCCATGCAGCAGAGGAGGCCCGCAGAACCAAGGTTCTAGAGATTCCTTTTCTGACAGACCCTACCAGCACTCCTGAAAGGAGGCCCAACTGTCCCCCTCTGTTGGCAATCAGAGGTCGATTATCCCTGCACCAGAGAGCCTGGCTAGACATCACAAAAGATACGTGGGTGCAGAGGATTATTTCCAGAGGTTAGATCATTTTCTTTTCCCTTCCACCTCCATCTGTTTGCAAATTTCCCAATCTTCCCCCAGTCAGAGGAAAGCAGTAGCACTAAAAATACAAAAGCTGCTAGAAAAAAAGAGTTATCAAAGAGGTCCCACCAGACCAGATAGAATCTGGAACTCACTCAAGATTATTTTTCATGCCAAAGAAAACAGGGGATTGGAGACTGATTTTGGATCTCAGCAAATTGAACAAATCAGTTCGACACACAAGGTTTCAGATGGTCAAGGTTCAGTCCATTTTGCCCTTATTGTGCAAGGATGACTGGATGTTCTTGACAGACTTTCAGGATGCATATCAGAATATAAAAACAAACAGACAATCAAGGAAGTATCTATGCTACCATGTGGGAGCCAGTCATTAACATTTCAGAGCACTGTTCTTTGGCCTCACCACAGCCCCCAGGATGTTCACCAAATCCATGCAGTGGTAGCAGCATACCTGGATGACTGGCTCTTTACCGCCTCAACCAGGTATATACTAATAAGAGCATGAAGTCAGGTACTCCAGACTTGTTTCTATCTTGGAATAACCATACATTTCAACAAACCTCAGAACCATCTCAAGCATTGGAATTCATAGGAACAAATCTCAACACGGTATCAGTGACAGCTTCTCTTCCTCTCTTAAGTTTTTTAACTATCAGATTCCAGGTCAGAAAAATAATTTACAGTACCACAATCTCAACCTGATTGATTCTACAAGGCTTGGGATCAGTGTCGGTGGCTATAGTCCTAGTTCCTCTAGCAAGATTTTACATGAGAATTCTTCAATGGATGTCGGCAACACAGTGTTCTATTCTTTACTAATACATGTCAATCCAAATAAGAATCACTCAGGCATGCAATACATACCTTTGGTGATGGATCTGATCAGATCAGGTTCTACATGAATGTTAGAGTGTTTTCTTCTTAGGTTAGCACTTTTTCTAACCTCTTCCACTGCTGTTTTCTAACCTTTTCCACTGCTGTTTTTGTTGTTTTGTTGTTTCTTTAGACCTTCCTTGTCAACCCATTTTAACTTAGAGGGTTCTTCTCCTTTCAGCCCCGCGTTTTATTAAAGGGCTTTTTTCTCTTCTCTCTCTTCTCTACCTTTCCAGGAGCAGCTGTTTAAGTTAGATACTCTCCTCAGTTGGGGGAGTTCACTGTTTTAGCTTAGAGGCTCTTCCCCTTCCCTCCTTCCTCTTTCCTTTCAAAAAAAAAAAGTTATAGTTATAGTGATAGTTCAGTTTTATTGTTACTGTCATTATTCTTGGTGTCTGTTGTAGTTATTTGATAGTATATCTAAGGATCCCACTAAAGAGACAAAACCTTCGAGTTTTAAAAAGTATGATTTGTGCTGCCAAAAGATGTCCCTTATGGACGGGCACACGAGTTGTGTTTATTACTTAGGGCTGTCCACCTGCAGGACTCGTGTTCCATATGTCATGCCTTTAGTTCTCGGGTTCTGCAGGAGAGGAAAAGTAAGTTGATTTTGTGATGGAGAGGGTAGTGAAGAGGCTCCTCAAGACACTGGCATTACTAAAATTATTATCGAGCCTAGCCCATAATGAAGTGGTGCCAACAGTCCAACCAACACCATTATCGATTCTTCCTCTGACTCCCTTGAGTTCGGAGCCAGAGTGCATGGAAGTCATTGTGATGGAACTGCCTGTTCTGATTACCACCGGTCTCTCAGTTCCGACTACCACTCCGATCTCCTCGTTAACTCAGTCTATCGAGGGATCTAGGGGCCGTTGTTCTCTTGTCTGCTCTGAGGGGGGAAGTGGCATCGGACCCTGTCTGACCCTGCTCTCCGTCTTGGAGCTTCGCAGGTGAGCTCAGCTCCTACATCCACCTCAGAGCCATTGCCGTCAGTTTGGAAGAGATCTCCAGTCTCTTCATAGCCAGTGACTCTTTTGGGCTGGGAACACTGTGCCTTCAAGGTGATGAGGAGTGTGCTATCCTCTGTGACCACTCCACCCTTGGCTCCATTGGCTCCTACTCCTTTGGTGCTGGTGTCGGCCTCCGAACCTCCTCTCCTCCCCAAGTGTAGGGAACCCATGCTCCAGGACGCCCCATTGGGCGACCCCCACTTTTTCCGAAACCCCTCACAGGAAGTCCCTCAGAAGAAAAAATGCAAGAGGAAGCATTCGAACTCCCCTGAGTCCCTCACTTCAGACACGGACTTGGAGGACTCAGAAGGGTCCCCATGGTCCCTCTCTGAGGATGTCTTTTTCAGACATTCTGGAAATCCTTAGACAGAGGGGTGGCTGGAAAGCCCTTGCTCCTTCTTAGGACGAGTCTGTGTACCTGGATGCATTTGGTTCCTGACCTTCCACCTCTTGGATGTCTCCGCCTTTCAACCCACTTCTGGCCCTCGTGAGTCAGAAGGCATGGAGCTCTCCAGAGACTATGGAACCAGTTTCAAGGAGGCCCAATAAATTCATAACTGCTCCAGATGATAAGCCGTTGTATCAAAGGGTGTGCCTGTTGATGCTATGGTGGTGGCGGCAGCCACAAAGAAAGAACTAGCAGAGACTTCATCTTCTGTCCATCTGCCAAACAAAGAGTCCCATACAATGGACAGGTATGGGAAGCAAATATTTTCTTCAGTGGCCTTTACTCTCAGGTCACTGAATTATTTGTCCCACTTTACATGCCTTCAGAGGGATCTCCTAAAGGAGTTGGGAGATACCCTACTGGATCCTACAGCTGAAGGAGCTGCAGGCAAGGTGGCTTCACAGCTTGCAACCTTGAATTCTGTAGTTAACTCCTCCATGCGGCTGATCTCTTACACAGCAGATGGAGCGAGTAGGGCAGCAAGCACAGGAGTTGCCTTGCATAGACACTCCTGGATGCGCCTTTGTCAATTTGTGGAGCCCTTCAAGTCCTCCTTTACCAAACCCCCTTTGATGGTTCATCGCTGTTCGGGCCTCAGGTAAAAGAGACTCTTACCAGGTGTGAACGGGATGGCAAAACTGTCTCTGCCATGGGAGTACGTTTTTCCGCTCTGTCCAGACCTTACTCCAAAGGTCAGAAGGGCAGGAAGATGTGGTTCCAGAAATCTCAGGGAGTTGCACCTGACACACATGGAGATTTATCCCCCAGGGGCAGAGGGGGAAATAATAATGGGAGATGCCAATCTCGTGGCAGGGGGGGTCCGCAGAATCAGGCTGACAGAGATACTTTCTCTGGTAGGCCTTTCCAGCGCTTCTGAAAGGAGACCCGACTGTCCACCTTTGGAGGCAGTCGGGGTCAGATTATTCTTGTACCCAAAAGCCTGACGAACAATCACGGAAGATACATGGGCACTATCGATAATATCCAGGGGTTACAAAATTCCCTTCTCCCAGCCACCCCTTACAAGAAAACAACAGTCAATCCCAGATGTTCAGCTCAGTCTTCAGGATCAAGCAAACCTAGAAGTTCAAAGGTTGCTAGAAAAAACAGCCGTCCAAAAAGTCCCCGCCAACCAAATTGCATCCAGCACTTACTCAGTGTTCTTTTTAGTTCCAAAAAAGACAGGAGACTGGAGGCCCATTTTGGAACTCAGCAAACTGAACAAATGATGAAAGAAAACAAAGTTCTGGATGGTAACACTGCAGTCTGTTCTTCCCTTTTTGGGTCAGGACAATTGGATGTGCTCTATCGATCTCCAGGATGCGTACTACCACATAAAAATGGACAGGCAATCCAGGAGGTATCTACGCTTCCGGCTGGGAGCCAGTCATTACCAGTTCAGAGCTCTGCCCTTTGGTCTCACCACAGCCCCCAGGGTGTTCACCAAATGCAAAGCAGTAGTCACGGCTCACCTAAGGCATCTAGGATTGTGGGTGTTTCCATATCTAGATGACTGGCTCCTCACTGCCACCACCAAGCATCAACTGATCAAGGCATGGGACTCCACTATTCACACTTGTACACAACTGGGCATTACCGTAAACTACAAAACGTCTGCCTTGTTGCCTTGTCAGTCTATTACATTTATAGGGCAGATTTAGACACTAGGGCCATGATAGCAAAACTGCCTCATGAAAGAGTGTTAAACATTCGTTGTCAAGTTTCAATCCTCATGGCAAATGAGAGAATCCAGGCAAGAATTGTCCTCAAGGTCTTGGGTTTGTTGGCTGCAGCAATTACTCTCTTCCCTATGGAGCACTTCCACATGAGAAGGTTTGCTTAATGGTCATTCCAGGATTTACCAATGTCACATCAGATTAGGATCACGGAGTCTTGCAAGAGGGACTTAGCATGGTGGCTTCATTCCCCTCTGTTGTCAATGGGCAGACCGATTCTAACCCCCCAACCCATAGCCACAGTGACCACGGACGCTTCCCAGATAGGGTGGGGGGGCATTATCTGGGACAGACTGTTCAAGGGACTTGGCAGGAACATGAGTATTACTTGCACATCAATGTCCTAGAGATGAGAGCGGTGCTTCTGGCGTTGCAAGCACTTCAAGACTCTCTATCTACAGGGACTATAGCAATTCAGACAGATAATATGTCGGTAGTATGGTACATCAACAAACAGGGCAGAACCAGGGCTTATCCCTTGTGTCGAGCGGCTCTGAGTTTGTCAATGGGCAATGTCTTCCCAGTACTTTCTGGTTGCAATGCACATCCCGGGGAAATCCAGCATAATAGCGGACAAGCTCAGCAGGGCTCTTCTGATGCCTCACACGTGGTCCCTAAAACAGGAAGTTGCAGACTTGATTTTTTGCAAATGGGGCCAGCCATGCTGCGATCTGTTTGCCACCCCCCTCAACAACAAATGCAGCAGCTACTTTGCCCTAGTCCCACCACCGTGACAGTTACCCAGGGACGCACTTGTTCACAATTTGTCCCCGGGACTGCTTTATGCCTTTCCACCATTTGCCCTGATCCCCAAGGTTCTTCAGAAAGCACAATCATTGGGTTGCAAGTTAACCCTCATTGCCCCTTACTGGCCTCATCAGATATGGTTCCCATTCCTTTGGCCTCATCTGCAGGGGGAGCCCTGGATCCTGGACCTAGTTCCAGATCTCCTGATGCATCAGTTGGGTGCTCTCCACCCTTCCATTCAAACTCTCAAGCTAACAGCTTAGTTTCTCCACTTCCGGTCTTAGCCAGGCTTCCCGATGTTTCTCCGTCAGTTCAACACATTTTGATTTCCTCCCATAAGCCCACTACAAGGAAACTTTATGCTAGTAAATGGAAGAAGTTCTCTAGTTGGGCAAGCAAAAACAAGATTGATTCCTTTACTGCACCCATTTCATAGATTCTTGAATTTCTTGCTGAAACCTTTGGGCGAAGAGCAGCGGCAGCTATTATCCGGGTTCAGCTGGCTGCCATTTTTAATTTCCATGTGGGAGAAATGAGCTCCAACATCATGTCCCATAGGCTATATAAAGCATTCCTAAGAGGTAGTAACCTCTTAAGACCTCCAATAAGAGAACCTCTCCCCCCTGGGACCTAAATTTAGTTTTAGATGCTCTGATTCTTCCCCCTTTGAGCCATCTGCTTCTTCTCCACTGAAATTTCTGACATGGAAGACCCTTTTCTTAACTGCCATTACCTCAGCTAGGAGGGTTTCAGAATTACAGGCCTTATCTGTTCATTCCCCGTACTTGATTTTGCACAAAGGTAGAGTTTCTCTTAGAACCAACCCCTCCTTCTTACCCAAGGTGTGTTCAGAGTACAGTTTGAATCAATCCACAGAGCTTCCTGTATTCGTCCCCAATCATGGCAACAAGGCAGAGTATAAGCTCCATCAATTGGATGTTCATAGACAGTTACATATTTATTTACACAGGACCAAGGACTTCAGAAAATCTGACCAATTGTTCATATCCTTTTCAGAGAATAAGAAAGGTTGTTCAGAGAATAAGAAAGGTTTTTCAGTCTCAAATGTGACTTTAAGTGGCTTTCAGACACTATAATCTGCATCTATGATTTGTGCAACAAAAAACTTCCAGGAAAAATTAAAGGACACTCAACTAGGGCCATGGCTACCTCTATTGCTTTTCAAGCCAGACTGCCTTTGGATTCAATCTGTGCGGCAGCTACATGGTCTAATACTCATACCTTTATCACTCATTACAAAGTGGATGTGGCCTCCCGGAACAGGGCATCCTTTGGCTCCACAGTCCTGAAGAGTTTTTTTCAGTGAGCCACCCAAGAAACAGGTGGTGGGGACGCAGTCTCAGGCAAGATAGGGACTACATAACATAAAGAAGTTATGTACTCACCATAACATTCCATGTTTGCTGTCCTTGATCTCGCCTTCCTTCTTGCGTCCCACCCTCCTTCCTCCTTCCTGGAGGATCAAGAGGAATTCCCTTTTATTGGCTACACTGGCTGAGTTTTCTGTTTACCATGCCATCCGGTTAGTTCTAGTCTCCCCTTCTTACATTTGCTGATAGTTTACTCCTTTATATGCAGGTGTTCTCTTATATGTAAAATAAAGTATTTTTCTACCTGTATGGTCTAGTGCTGGCTTATCACAAACAAGATGTGGGTAACTACCGCTAGCCATGTTGGGATAGGAGCTAGCCTTGAGCCAGTAAAAGCTCTCGAGCTATAGTATATGGCCGAGTCGGAGATGAGGATCTGCACAAAACCCAAACAGCAAGAAGGAAGGTGAGATCAAGGACAACAAACATGGAATGTTATGGGGAGTACATAACTTCATTTTTCAGTAGTTTGGTACATCAACAAAGAAGGAGGAACAAGGTCTTACCCTTGTTGTGTCGAGAAGCCCTCAGAGTATGGCAGTGGGCAATCGCATCCAACCATTTTCAGCAACGCACATTCTGGGGAAGTCCAACATGATAGCAGACAAATTGAGCAGGTCCATTCTATACCTCACCAGTGGTCTCTATACATGAAGGTGGCAAAAACGATTTTTCACCAATGGGGCTGTCCTTTCTGCAGTCTCTTTACATCTCCCCTCAACACCGCAGCAATCCCCCAACTGGGAGAATCACCGAGAGATGCTGTACTACACTATTGGCCCCGGTCTCCTCTATATGTATCTCCCAGCTCCCTTGATCCCCAAATTTCTGCAAAAAGCTTTCTGTTTGAAGAGCAAAGTCATCCTCATTGCATCTTACTGATCTCAACAGATTTGGTTCCCCTTTCTTTGGCCTCATCTACTTTACCCACCTTAGATTCTGGATCCAATTCCAGACCTCCTGTCTCAACTGACAGCCATGATTCACCCAGATATCTCAAACCTAAGGCTGACATTGTGGTTTCTCCACTTCCTTTAATAGCCAGAGAACTTATGTTCTCATCCCCTGTCCATCATATACTTTTATCTTCCCATAAAGCTTCTACAAGAAAACTTTACAGAAGTAAGTGGAAGAGGTTTGTTTTTTGGGTGCTTCAGAAACATATTGACCCCTTTACAGCTCCTGTACTAAGTATCCTTGAATTTTTGGCAACAATTCTCATTGAAGGAGCTATCTCCTCTACCATTAGAGTTCAGTTAGCAGCCATCTCTAATTTCCACATTGGATTTGAGACCTCCACCCTAGCTTCACTTAATCTTTGTAAGGCCTCCTTGAGAGGTACCCTTCTTCTGAGATCTCCTTATAAGGATCCAACTCCTCCATGGGAAGTAATTTGGTAGTGCAGGCTTTGATTCATCCCTCCTTTGAACCAGCAGCAAAATGTGATCTTAAGTTTCTGACCTGGAAGACTGTCTTTCTAGTGGCTATTACCTCTGCTAGATGGATTTCAGAACTTCTAGCATTGCCATCTAAACCTCTCCCTACTTGATTTTTTCATGTAACATTACGAACCAATCCTTCTTTACTTCCTAAGGTGGTGTCAGAATCTAACATCAAGCAGTCCATTAATATGCCAGTTTTCTTTCCTAAATTTGCAAGCAAAAGTGAATATATGCTGCACTTATTGGATGGTCACAGACAATTGCATTTTTACTTATATAAAACAAAAGAAATTACAAAGGTGGATCAATTATTTTTACAAAAGTAACTTTAGCCAGACGGTTCATGGATTGTATAGCATTTGTCTAAAGTAAGTTAGGTTTGTCCTTACCAAAGCCTTTAAGAGCCCATTCAGCTAGGTCCATGGCTACTTCTTCAGTGTTTCTCTCTAGGGCTTTCATGGACGACATATGTGCGGCAGCTTGGACCAGTCCCCATACCTTTATTTCTCATAACAGACTGGATCTGGTCTCAAGGGGTAAAGCAGCCTTTGGCTCAACTGTGCTCAGGAATATCCTTCTTTAGAGTCCACCCGGGATTTTAGGTAGCTGGGGAATCTGTCCCAGCTGTTGAGGAATGAATGAAACTTGATGACATCAGATAAAGAAGTTATGTACTCATCACAACATTCCATCTGTATTGTTCATCTTCATTCTTCCTCAACTCCCCTCCCACCCAACCATTTTCACAATTAATTTCTGGAAGAACAAGAGAGGGCACCACTGTTCCTTATGTTGCACTTCAGAGAATGGCTTCTTCTGTAGGAATATAATGATAACAATTCTTACATTCTGTCAACCAGCAAACAAGATCTGAGGTATGTCAGGGGTTGGTGCATTGTGGGTAAGGGAGGAGCTTGACAGCTTTTTAGTGCCACGAGCTAAAATAACTGCAGAGTCGGATGTGAGGATTGGATCCGAACCCAACTATCCCAACTGTTGAAGAAGAATGAAAATGGACAATACAGATGGAACATTATGGTGAGTACATAACCTCTTTTTTGTTGTTGTTGTATACCATTCTTAGTATTAGGTGATGGCATTATTGGTAGTTATCATATATATATATATATATATATATATATATATATATATATATATATATATATATATATATATATATATATAGAGAGAGAGAGAGAGAGAGAGAAAGAGAGAAATAGTTTTTATTGTGGCAGTTGTTCTTGCTGTGGTGCTTACTGAAATATGTTGGATAAACCAAATGGCTTCAAAAATTGGTCTTCATGGTTGGCACAAAATCCCTATCTCAGACACTCACTCTTAGTGTGTTTACTACTACAGAGTAGGTCATCTTAATATCAACTGTGACATTTGTGCAGGTTTTAACCATAGAGCCCTAGAGGAGTACAAAAACAAACTGATTTTGAAAGGTTTGCTTCCATCCATTTCTTCATCTAGTGCTTCCTCCTCCTCCTCCTGCAAGAAGTATTCGGAGTCTACCAAAGCAGATGGGGTTGATACAACTAAAGATTTGAGGAAGCATTCGTATGATTGCTTTTCTCCTTCTACTTTGGGCTCAACTCCTTCTCAGAAAATCCCCAAAATCATTGGTTCTGGCAGCTCATTCAGATCTGATCGCTTAAAACCGAGACCATTGGATCCAACTGCCCCTCCAGATCTGACTCAAGCCAAATCAAAGTCTTCACATATAAGGTCTAAATTCTCTCCAGAGTCTGTTTCTTTGAGGCTGAGCTCACCTTTTATGTAGGATACACCCCGAAGGATGTCCAGAGCATCCTCAACATCTTCATCCCTCAGGTCATCTAGGAGCCTAACAGAAGCAGATGTGAACAGGATGGTGAGAAAGCTTTGCAGAACTCAGATTCAGTTGGAAGCTATCCTGGTTCAATCTCCCATTGGACTTGTGAGCCTGCCTCCAGTTCAGTCCCAGCGTTTGACTCCTACTGCTATCCAGCTCCTGGTTCTGAGCTTAGAGATGCAACAATTCCAAGTTTGTCTGTGTCAGATCCTAATGCTTGGCCTTCATCAACCGCAACACTTTCTCTGATTCAGACAGTCCCAACTCTGTCAGAGCTAGAAGGATCTCAGGGCTGTAGTTCAGACACCAGATCCTGGGGTTTGGGTTAGACTCTGATGTTTTCAGAGCCTTCCCTTCCTCTTGGAGCTGAAAAGCTTCACCCTAACCTCTGTGTCACGGCAGGATGTTGGGGAGACTGGGTTCCATTCTGATAAGGTGGCTTTGACTCCTGCTAGATCAAGGCTTGATTCCTCCATGGCCTCTGTCTTTGAGGCATTGGAGAAAGCATTTTCCATCTCCATGTACAAGATATCCTTGCCTCCTTGGGTCCACTCTCTCCTCAGCTGTCTATTTTGGATCCTGATTCTTTTCATCGTGTCCCATCAGGACAGCTAGCCCAGTCCAATCAAGCCTGGAGACAGTTCTCATTCAAGGCTCTGTTGGAATGTCCGAGTCTCCCCAGGAAACTTCAACTGGATAGCCCCCTATGAAGCATATGTGTAAAAGGAGACACCTAGACTCCCCACAGAAATCATTAACTGAAGATACTGACTTTCATGAAAGGGAGGGGTCCTCAGATCACCCCTTGAGGATATCTGTTTTGGTGGAATCCTCAAACTTTAGAGACAGAAAGGTGATTATTCTTCCAACCCCCCCCAGGAGGAGTCAGTGTTTCTCAAGGCTTTTGGAGCTGGCTCAGCTACTTCCTGAGTAGTCCTCCAGCAGAGGAGATAGTGGAACTCAGCTCACACCAGGTTTAGAAGGATCTGGATGTCATGGAGCCTATCCCCAAGAGGCAAGATAAGTACCTTGTTGCATTGAAGGATAGGGTCTATTGAAGCAAAGATCCCCAGTGAATGCTGTGGTGTTAGCAACAGCCACCAAGAAAGAACTTGCTGAACAGAATTCTTCTGCTCATCCCCCAAACAGAGAGTCCAGGGCAATGGATAGATTTGGGAAGAATGTTCACGCTTCAGTGACCTTTGCCCCCAGGTCACTGAACTATGACAAATATATTTTTGGCACTGTAACTGTTCAGAGCTCTGCACTGTCTTTATTTTTGCTTGAATTAATTATTTATATATTTGTTGGCAGAATTTTGTTTTCTGATCTGTGCTGAACCTTTTTTCTCCCACTCTCCCACCCTATTGCTGTTGTGTTATTAAAGTTAGTAAAACTGGTCTAACAGAGTTTGTGTTATCTGATTGTCTCAAGGCTTGGCTTTTGTCTTGCTGGTATAAAAATATTACCTTTTTATAAATTCCTGCATATCATTGCTAGAATCTCCTTGTGTTCTGACTGAGAGTGCTTCTCAAACAATCTGGAAATATAGAGCTGATAAGTATATTTTTTGGCACGTTAACTGTTCAGAGTTCTGCACTGCCTTTATTTTTGCTTCACTGAATTATTTATATATTTGCTGGCAGAATTTTGTTTTCTGATCTGTCCTGAAACTTTTTTTTCTCCCACCCTCCCACCTTATTGCTGCTGTGTTCTTAAAGTTGGTGGCTTTTGCAGTTGCCCACCCCTACTGTAAATCTGATCTGGGACACTCCCCCCAGTCCCATCTCTTTAGTTCATTCTAATTGTGACATTGTCTATTGTGACAGCAACAATCTAGCACTGAATATCAACAAGGCAAAGGAGTTGATTGTTGATTTCAGACGATCTCAAGTACCACACAAACCTCTAGTGATGAAAGGGATGACAGTGGAAAGGGTCAAGAGTACATAGTTCTTGGGTGTTCATATCACGGAGAACTTATCCTGGTCAGTCCATGTATGCAGCACAGTCAAAAAAGCTCAGCAACACTTGCACGTTCTAAGGAAACGTAGGAAGGCAAAATTACCAAGCTCCATACCTCAGACCTTTTATAGGGGCACCAGTGAAAGTGTCTTGACCAACAGCATTGTAGTCTGGTGTGGGAGCTGTAACAGTCAGGATCAGTAGGCTGTTAAGAGAGTTGTAAGGTCTGTAGAAAACCAACTGAAACAAACTGAAGAAAGACAGACAGGCTGTGCCTCGTTCCTAGGGGCAAATAAATCCAAAAATACATGCCAAAGTAGAAAAAAATGTTGTTTAACAGGACAAAACAATCCACCAACGCCGCACACAACAGATAGCAGGTTACCGGTTTTATCAATGTAAACTTCATCAGACAACATTCGAGTGCATTTCTAACATTTAAATATTCACACTCAAGTTCTAATTGGCTGAAACACTTTAACATAAACCCCTAAAATGCCTGAATAGAATCTACCGTGTATTCTATAAAATGTGTTACATAGTAAATACAAAATAAATGCATTGAATTAAAACACCTGCATCACATTATTCATTTACTAACTACTATATAACTACTTAAAATATGTTGAAAAATGTGAAACACTTTTTTTCACCACATTCTGGTTCATTCATGAACTATGTCTACTATAAAATAACTGAGAAAGGAAGAACATTAATTTTCCTTCTCTATCTTCCTCCTTTCAAGTGTCTTTAATTTCAAAACTGGGACAATTGAAACTATCATTTATGCCCGGCCGTCTATCAGCTTGTAAAAATATCTGCCATTTTAATTCTTTAAGTTCTAAACTGGTACCCCATGGTGTCCTTTCATTAATTTCCACATGGTCAATTGCCATGAAATTGAATGAATGGCTAACATTTTCACAAATATGACAGGCTAGGGCATTATTAAGATTTTGTTTTTTAATAGCATATTCATGCTCATAAATTCTCTGATTAAATCTCCTCTCAGTTTTTCCTATATGAAAAACTGAGCACGATTCACAAATAGCTAAATATACTATAGCTTTTGAGTTACAATTGTATCTAGCTTTAATTTTTATTTTGAAATTCTTGACTTCAAATTCATCTCCTGTTCTAACCTTATGGCACCAGTTACATGTTCCACACTTATACATACCAAGATGTACCTGAAAGCAGGGAACTTGACTAGTTCTCAACAAGTCTTTCATGTTCCTACCTCTCCTATAGGTAATGACAGGTTTGTCACCTAAATGAGTTCTGATGTTAAAGTCTTCCTTCAAAATTTCACAGTTTTTATTACAAAAAAAAAAATCTAAAGTGTGGAAATCATGAGTGAAAGTAATGGTCAAAGACCTTGTGAAACCAGTTTCAACATCTGCTGTTGTGTTGTCAGAAGATGGAACACTAACAAAAGAGCCATTCAGTTGTTGTGCAACTCCCTCCATAAAAAAATGTTAATTCACTTGGTCCTTTCTCTCTGCTAATAATGGGCCTCAAGTGTCCATTTTCTCTTTTTCTAATGACCTCTTCTATTAAATTGTTAACTAAATGTACTGTGTAAGCCCTTTTTATAAACATGGATCTCAAATTGGAACATTCATTTAAGAAATCTTCCTGTCTAGACACCATACGAGCAGCTCCAACCAATTGCCCCTTTACAATTAATCTTTTTTGATGTTCCGGGTGTGAACTGCTGTAGTGTAAGGAGGAGTTTGAATAGGATTTCTTTCTATAAATTGTTGTTGCATATGCTTCATAATTCTCATCTTTGAGCAAATGCATATCTAAATAGTCCATGTGGCCCTTATTTACTACCCAAGAGAAATGCAAGAACGTAGTTGTAGTGTTAATGTATTCTAAAAATTCTTCCAAAACTTTTAAGGATCCTTTCCAAATAATGCTGATGTCATCCTGAAACCTGTAATAAACTTTTATATGGGTATAATAGTTAGATTGAAAGACATACTTCCTTTCCCAATATGCCATGACACTATTGGTATATGCTCCCCCACAAGCCGATCCTATGACTATTCCAATTAACTGTGGGGAATATTTATCATCAAATGATATAAAATTGTTAATACTACCTTCAAAAGTTCCATTATAAGATTTATTTTGTTATGGTCCACTTTGTTCTAACAATAATTCATTAACCCAATGTAAGCCAATATCTTGTGGAATTACAGCATACAGGTCCCTAACATCAGCAGTGAGCAATATGTCATTCACATCATATTCTATTTTATTGATACGCTCTAAAAATGTCCAGGAATCATTACAAATTTGGCTGTCCATCTTTAATATTGTCTTGTGTTCGTAATCTAGGTAATGGGCACATGCAGATATTATAGAATTTCTACCATCCACAAGGGGCCTCACGTGGGGATCACAAAGCCCCTTGTGGATTTTAGGAATGCCAAAGAACAAGGGAATTCTAGGGGTTATGATGTTTAGGTAGTTGTAAAGGTTGATGTGTATTCTTTTTTCTAAAAGAATATCAGTCAGTTTACAATATATTTTCTTATATGCCCCGTTCACAACTCATTAACGGAGACTTCCTTATAACTGTCCGTTTCTAAAATAGCTTGCATTTTGTTATTATATACATCAATATCTATCACAACCACCCCACCACCCTTATCTAGTTTCATAATTCTGACATTCCCGTTCTTTAAGTATCTCAAAATGTTTGATTCATCCTCACTCAAGTTCATACTGTCAACCTTATTTTTATGTTTATATAAATTGTGCAGATCCAGTTCGCACAATTTCTCATAAATTACAAGCTTTGGATGCAAAGGAGGGTTGTAAGTAGAGCTGATAGAATATAGGTTCTGACTACTGCTGTGTACATGATTCCCATGTAATAAAGCTAAATTTAATTTTCTTACATAGAGCTTAAGGTCAATCATGGTATCAATAATATCGATCCCTTTAGAAGGGACAAATGTCATACCCTTCGATAAAAAAATCGGCTATATGTTCATCAATACCTAAATTAGAATAGTTATACACTGCAAAATCTTTTTGCTGATTATAAATTATCTCACATTCACAGTTTGAAGTCATACTCAGTAAAGCAATGTCAGTCACATTTTCATTCACACCATCATTTGATTGATCAAAAAACTTAAAAGTTTCATTAATTAAGCTTCCAATTTGTATAGAAACTTCACATTCTAAATGTTCTTGACTCGTACAGAAATTATTTGAACTTGTGACGGTGACGTCCAAAAAAACTTGAATTTATGATCTCCAGTTTTTGTTTTTAGGTCTCGCCCCTTGAAACCCCGCTGCTAGAAACCCCATCTGAAACTGCTGCTTTCCATAAGAGTTGTCTTTGTTTCTAATCCGCTCACTTTTTCTAAGTTCAGGATAATCTTTCTCATAGTTCAAAGCTGGCTGACTTGTAATTTCAGTTACCTCTTCTTCAAGCTCATACTCTGTGGCTGTATTAGAATGCATGTTCTTATTGCCACCATTATATTTAGCCTTTTTGTATGAGCCTGGAGGTCTTGGGTAAGCTGAACCATTAGCATAGTCACTCAAGTCTCTGTTAATTTTATTTAGCTTGCCAGGTTTTAATTTATTAATGTACTGGTCAATGCTGTTATAGATCCTTAGGTGCTCGAACTTCATGGTGTCATACTGAGCATCCTCACGAATAGCTTTATCTAAGCCATTCAAGTCTTTAAATAAAAAGTGTGTTGTAATGTTATTGTGCTTAACTAGCAAGTCCAGTAACTCAGTCCCAAACTTATCAAATAACTGCAACTATTCAAGATGGAGAATGGAATTATGACTTAAGTCCTGTTGGAAAATGCCATAACTTTAAACCCTCAGGGACAATTTTTAGTCTAATACATTCTCTAAGGTAGGCGTTTTCCAACTGCAACTTTTTACAGCGTAACAGTTTGTCATCAAATTCATCCAACTTACCATTCAAAGATGATCTGTTTTGTCTAGAATCCGCCGTAATTTTTTTGTCCTATTAAACAACGTTTTTTCTACTTTGGCGAGTATTTTTAGATTTATTTGCCCCTAGGAATGAGGCACAGCCTGTTTGTCTTTCTTCAGAGTTGTAAGGTCGACAGAACAAATCATTGGCACCTCCCTTACACCTCTGGAAGATCTACACAAATGCCGGTGCATTGACAGGGTCAAAAAGATGTCCAGTGATCCAAAGCATCCTGCCAATGGTCTGTACACTTGCCTGTCCTCATGCAGGAGATACAGAAGCCTGCATTGTAATAACACCAAACTAAAAACAGTTTCTTTCCATTCTCCATTAGACTGTTGAACTCTTGGGAAAAACGAACCATAATGACTAACCCATAACTAGCCTATAAAGGAGCTTACTTTATGGATGTGCAATAACTAAGTGCAATACTAAGGTAGCTCACCTACACACTGAAGGACTGTAAAGTGCAATATGCAAACTGTGCAATAATTCAGTCTAATCATAGATATGCTGCTATTGTTTCAATTTTACTTTGACAATATTATCTTCATATTGTTCTTTGTCTTCCTTGTCTCCTCTTCTGGGTTGGGTATGGGTCACTGCTGTCCTACTTTACTTACAAATTGCTACTTATTAAATTTCTGTTGTGATATTTTATTAATTTTTCTCAGTCTATATGTGTAACTGTTTCCTCATTGAGAATGAAGCATTGTAATTTCGTTCAGCTACACTGCTGTGTGGTTCTGAATAACAATAACATTTTCTTTGACTTGACTTGACTAATACAGAGATCATTTGGGAAGGTCAAACCCCTTAGTCCCTTAACCTTGAATTATCTTCTGTTCCTGCTCTCTCCCTTTTTACTTTAAAAAAGACACTTTATTCTGCTGCTTATATTTTTCTAATTTGTGGTTCTTCCTACTACTCTGTTACTTCATCTTGCTTTGCTTTTTACTGCTACGTGCTGCCTATTCTCTAAAGTGTTCAATTGTATCTTTTATGTTGCATTTATTGCTCCTTGTTTATAGCCTGTCTAAATTGTTAAGTGTTATTCTAAGCTCTTAGTTTTGGTTTAAGCAACTGGGTTTTAGGCCCACCCCTTAGCTCTCCCTGGCCTTTCTCCCTCACATTCTGACAAATATGGATGGACAATTTCCTACAGTTTCTCCTGCCATTCTGGTTGATATGGGCATCCTGAGACAATGTAGCAACTGCCTCATGTACACGGGCAACCATCTACTACTACCATCTAGGAACACAATTTGGAGAGATGCAATTATATTAGGAACCTAGAGTCCAAGCTGTCTCCCCCTCAAGCCAGGATATATAACACCAAAAAGGTTGTCAACACAAGCATTACACCTCAAACACCTACCACACCTTCACAACACACACCTACATATGCGGAGGTCCTCCACACAAACATGCCCAAACAAAGGAGACCTCTGAGGCAAAAACACACACATGATTTTCACAGCCCTCCACACCATATGCCATGCATAGTCCATACACCTGTGCCTCACAGGTACTAAGGCTTCACCATAAACCCAACATATTAGTCATAGGGAGACTCCATTGTGAGACACAAAGATGTACCTCTCATCAGGATGGATAAGGAGAAAGTCACAGTTAGTTGTCTTTCAGATGCCAGAATCCATCATATCACATATGCACGCAAGTTTCTCAACAACAGGTACTGTTATGACTCTGTCATAGTCCATGTTAGCATGAATGACTTGAGACGTACCTCTCTGGACTATATGAAGAGAGACATGATTGAGCTCGCTGATTGTGTCCCAGGCAGGTATGTCCCTAGCCTGAAGTAGCATTCTGCCTCAATACAAACAGAAAATGACTGACTTTAACAATTGGCTTAGTTTCTGGTATCATTCTAGGGGGATCCAGTAACTGACAGCCTGGGAAGATATGATCGACAGACCATGATCCTTTGCCAGAGGTGGCCTGCATCTGTCTCACCTGGGTTTTAGGCTTGTGGCAAAGGTTCTTGCCTCCCCTATAGTGCCTTTTTTAGGAAAAGTTATAAGGTTAAAACTACCAACATAAAAATTTCAACAAAACACAAATTAAAGGTCATGCTGCCAAAACACTAGGAGTCTAAACATGAAACTGTACTAATTGCGAGCATTCCTAACCCTGGAAAATGCTGACATCTGTACAGTCACAGAAATCTGGTTCAAAGCTACAGAGAGCACCTCAGCCTTACCTGGTTACTCATCCTATCAGACCCCAAACTGTGGGCAGTAAAGCCAAAAGAGGTGGAGTTTCAATATACATTAAAGACATGCACACCTCCAGGCTGGTCAGACAAGTATGATGCACAGGAGACGCTCCAGGTGCCGTTAACCATTGACAAGACCCTTATTCAAATCATAGCTAGCTACCAGCCTTGAAATCTGACTCAAGATGCCCAATCCACCTATGTGGACCTGTTCGAATCTATCAAGATTCAACCTTTTACCCTGAACTTTCGTGACTTTAACTTCCTAAACATAGACTGGAAGAACTACTCATGCCAGAACACAAATGCCTAGAGATTCCTTGATTTTGTCAATGCAAATGCCTTGAAACAGCTAGTCAATACCCCCACAACAGGGGATAATATCTTGGACTTGGTATTAACCAACATGAGTAACCACTGCAGCATCCCTATAGTATCATCCTCCCTGGTAAGATCCGACCACAAAGCGGTCATGTTCGAAGTCACCATCTCACCCAAGCCCCCTGTAGGTAGGATCAGACAAAAACTTCTCCAAAGCCTCCTGAAGGATGATATAAACAACTTCACAGCCCCTTCCCCCTCTCTAGGAACTGGCACCAATATCCAGAACTACAACAAAGCACTATACAAGCATGTATATAGATGCATGGAATCAGGAATACCTGACAGGACTAAATCATCCTCCACAAAGAAGAGTAAACCTGTCTGTTGGGCATCTGCAATAAATAAACTCTATAACAAAAGGAAAAAAATTGCTGTCCAAGACCAAGAAGGAGCAGGTACCCAATTGGAAGCAATGTCTCCTTAGCCTGAACAAGGAAATAAGAGCACTAGTGAAATCCTCCAAACAAACTTCGAGTCCATATTGGCCACATCTACTAGAGACAATCATAAGGCCTTCTTTACATATGTCCACAACTTCAAAGGTTCAGAACTGATGGTCAGTGACACCACCTATACAAATGCCATAAATATAGCAAACTTGCTGACTGACAGATTCAGCGAAAACTTTACCCTTCTATCCCCCATCAGTAAGTCAGGACATCCTCAGTATCAGCCCCCCTTCCCCTTATGTCTAGGGAACAGGTCATCACCTCTTTCTCAGAGGCAAAACATACAGCCTCCATGGAACCCAATAACATCCCAGACTGCATCCTACATGAACTCCGGCAGGAACTTGCAGCATCATTAGGCACCCTGTTCAACCAAAGCCTGAGTACTGGCTTCATCCCAGCTGAGTGGAGGACAACCACTGTCATCCCTTTGCACAAAAGTGGAGCATCCACCAATCCAGGAAATTATAGACCCATCAGCCTAACTAGCCTGATCTGCAAGGCCATGGAACGGATTATTATGGACCTCATTAACAAGGATATTATCAACCTCCAAACACTTGATCCCACACCTCCAAACACTTGATCCCACACAGGTTGGCTTCGTCAAGCAGAGGTCATGTCTGCTAAATTTGGTCGACTTCTTTGAGACAGTCTCCAAAGCCATGGACGAGGGGAAGACGGTGCACACTGCCTACCTTGACCCGGCCAAAGCCTTTGACACTATTCCCACTCAGGCATAATAGATAAACTCTCTCAACTAGGCATCACTCCATATGTTACCAGATGGGTAGAAAACTGGCTTACTGATGGAACCCACATAGTCAAAATAGGGGAAGCCACCTCAAGCAGTAGACCCATAACAAGCAGTGTACACCAGGGTTCGGTCTTGGGGCCTCTGTTTTTGGGATATACTTTTCTGAGGTGCAGGCCAAAACCACTGAGCTATGGCCGTCCAGGTTTGCAGATGATTGTAAGCTGGGTGCTGCAATCAATTCCCCTAGTGATGTGGACATCCTGCAAGAGGGTCTCACTCAGACAAATGATTGGTGCCAGAAACATGGTCACAAGCTGAATACCAAAAAATGCATCATCATCCCCTTTGAGAAGAGTGACATCCCCACAAATGATCACATTAATAACAGTGTTCTAAGCGTGCAATCAGTCGTGAGGGATTTGGGCACACAGGGGGACAGCAACTTGCCTTTTGACTACTATGTTGCTTCCGTTGAGCAGAAAGCCTTCTACATGGTCCACTTCATAAGTAAGGGTATCTCATCTAGGGACAAGGAAGTCATAACATCCCTGTATTCTTCCCTTATAAGGCCCATTATTGAGTACAACACTCCTTTTGGCATGTACCTGGCAAAGCACATGCAGCAGCTGGAGAAACCATAGAGGTTCTTCACCAGGAGAATCCAGGGCCTCAAACATCTACCATACACAGGCTAAAAGCCCTATCCCTCTACTCAGTTTCATACAGACTCCTCAGAGGTGACCTCTGTCTGGCATATAAGGTGATCACAGACCCCCACCTTGATGGGACTGCTGCATATCCGCAAGTCAATCTGTACTCGAGTAACCCGCACTCGCAGCCTCAACCTGGTCTGTGATATCAACAAGACTTGTTGGCAGGACAGATGTTATGTGATCCTATCTCGCCTACATTCTGAATGATGGGTTTGGAGCCGATCCCTCGGCTCCGACTCGGCACGCCATGCCAAAGGCGGTCTCTTACTGGCTGAGCTTACCATATCCCAGGATGCACCACTACCAGTCCCCCAGATCTCGTTTGCCGCTAACAAGTGAAGACGTGGTCTCGAGCTGGCTGAGTTAAGTAGTGATTATTTCACTAGTTTTTCTGTCAGGTTTTTTCTTCCTTTTCTACAAAAAGCTGTTTTAACAGCTATTCTTGTGTTTTGAGTGTGTTTGACAAAATTCACTTGGTGAATTCTTGTGTTGTGAGTGACTAGGAGTACCTCTTGTCTGGAAAGGCCTTTCCCGGTCTTTTTGTTTGTAGGTGACTTCGGTTCTCTTTTTTTTTTTTGAATCATTTACCTTTCTCTTCTTAAAGAACTAACGGAGAGAAATTATTATATTACAGAGTTTGTGCTGTGTTTGACTAACTCACAGTTTTGCGAGTGATAACTGTAAAGCCTACTCTAGGTGTATTACCAGTGTTCTTTCAGTTACCTTTGAAAATTTCCATAATGTCTCAGAATCCCAAGCCTTCGGGCTTCAAGAAATGTGTAAAATGTAGCTTTAAAATGTCCATCACGGACGATCACTTATGTGTGTATTGCTTAGCAAAAGCATTTACAGGAATCATGTAGTGTATGTCATGCTTTTTCCTCAAGGGTCCTACAGGAGAGGAAAAATAAATTAATTCTCAAGGGATTAATTAAACCTTCTTTCGAAGAAGCTTTGGCATCCTCTCCTTCTCCGCCAAAGAAAAGCGTCGGCTCCGACCAGTCCGTCCCGGATCCGATCGCTAAGAAACAAAGGCAGGCCTCTCCTTGGCTCCAAGGACTTCGGAGCCGAGGTCGGAACGTCTCGATGCCACCAGTATCGACTCCTCTGGCTTCGGAGCCGATAGCTGGGGCATCGAGGCGGGTCATCTTAATCGGCTGCCCACTGCTCACCGGAGCCGACAAAGGTTGCCCGCTCAGACACTTCCTCCCTCGGCGCCAAGTCCACCTCGGCACCGATGGAAACTGGTGTGTGTATTCCTCGGCGCCGATACTCATCGAGTCGCCGAGCCGGTCCCCTAGCCCTTTGGGGCCGTTGGAAGAGGCCTTCGGACCCGTTCTGTTTTCCTCTCGGTCTCGAGGATGTCAGATTCTGATATAGACAGGGTGCTCCAAAGACTGTTCCAGTCCCCAGTCTTCCAAAAATTTGTTTCGGTTCCGACTCAGTTGGCTTCGAGCCGATGACCTTGGCCCACCCCATTGCCATTCCTCCTCCGACTGCTTCGGCTCCGTGAGCAGGTGCTGTTGGAGCCGATGGAGACCTCAGGGTCGGCTCGACCCTTACTCCAACCCGGCCTTCGGTCCGAGTTTGGTACGCGGACGTCTTCGGCTGGACCTGGGTGATGTTTCGGGACCTATGCTTCGGTTCCGAGCCTCCCCTCGGTGCTTCGCGGGTCTTCCGTCGACTATCACGGCTCCGGAGACCGGACACTCCCAGGATTCTGGGGTCCGGCCAGAGCCATGAGGAGTGCCTTGGCCAAGTCCTCTTCGGCCATCTCCCGGCTTTACCGGCACCTTCCCTAGGTGGAGACTGGGTCTTTGGCAGTTCCCTGTCCGTAGTCAGCGGAGCCCCGGGCCTGAGGTTACCCCAGTGGGGTTCCTCCTCCTGAGGGTGCTTCTGAGCTTTCTTCGGAGGAACCCCAAGGAAGAGATCGCAAGAGGAAGCACGTGGACTCCCCAGTCTATTACTCAGACACTGATCTGGATGATGCAGAGGGGTCCCAGTCGTCCTCGGATGATGTCTCCTTTGCAGACATCTTAGAGATCCTCAAACAACGAGGCGGCTGGATATCCAAACCTCTACTGACGCCGAGTCAGTGCTCCTCAAGGCCTTTGGGCTCAGCCCTCCGCCTCCTGGGTGTCTCCACCTTGACGCAGCTTCTGGATTTAGTTTGTCGAAGGCGGTGGGAACATCCAGATACCGTGGAACCAGTCCCTTCTCGTCCAAATAAATTTTTGTCTGCTCCCCGAAGGAGTTCTACTTTGGCGAGTATTTTTAGATTTATTTGCCCCTAGGAATGAGGCACAGCCTGTTTGTCTTTCTTCAGAGTTGTAAGGTCGACAGAACAAATCATTGGCACCTCCTTACACCTCTGGAAGATCTACACAAATGCCGGTGCATTGACAGGGTCAAAAAGATGTCCAGTGATCCAAAGCATCCTGCCAATGGTCTGTACACTTGCCTGTCCTCATGCAGGAGATACAGAAGCCTGCATTGTAATAACACCAAACTAAAAACAGTTTCTTTCCATTCTCCATTAGACTGTTGAACTCTTGGGAAAAACGAACCATAACGACTAACCCATAACTAGCCTATAAAGGAGCTTACTTTATGGATGTGCAATAACTAAGTGCAATACTAAGGTAGCTCACCTACACACTGAAGGACTGTAAAGTGCAATATGCAAACTGTGCAATAATTCAGTCTAATCATAGATATGCTGCTATTGTTTCAATTTTACTCTGACAATATTATCTTCATATTGTTCTTTGTCTTCCTTGTCTCCTCTTCTGGGTTGGGTATGGGTCACTGCTGTCCTACTTTACTTACAAATTGCTACTTATTAAATTTCTATTGTGATATTTTATTAATTTTTCTCAGTCTATATGTGTAACTGTTTCCTCATTGAGAATGAAGCATTGTAATTTCGTTCAGCTACACTGCTGTGTAGTTCTGAATAACAATAACATTTTCTTTGACTTGACTTGACTAATACAGAGATCATTTGGGAAGGTCAAACCCCTTAGTCCCTTAACCTTGAATTATCTTCTGTTCCTGCTCTCTCCCTTTTTACTTTAAAAAAAGACACTTTATTCTGTTGCTTATATTTTTCTAATTTGTGGTTCTTCCTACTACTCTGTTACTTCATCTTGCTTTGCTTTTTACTGCTACGTGCTGCCTATTCTCTAAAGTGTTCAATTGTATCTTTTATGTTGCATTTATTACTCCTTGTTTATAGCCTGTCTAAATTGTTAAGTGTTATTCTTAAGTGTTATTCTAAGCTCTTAGTTTTGGTTTAAGCAACTGGGTTTTAGGCCCACCCCTTAGCTCTCCCTGGCCTTTCTCCCTCACATTCTGACAAATATGGATGGACAATTTCCTACAGTTTCTCCTGCCATTCTGGTTGATATGGGCATCCTGAGACAATGTAGCAACTGCCTCATGTACACGGGCAACCATCTACTACTACCACCTAGGAACACAATTTGTGAGAGATGCAATTATATTAGGAACCTAGAGTCCAAGCTGTCTCCCCCTCAAGCCAGGATATCTAACACCAAAAAGGTTGTCAACACAAGCATTACACCTCAAACACCTACCACACCTTCACAACACACACCTACATATGCGGAGGTCCTCCACACAAACATGCCCAAACAAAGGAGACCTCTGAGGCAAAAACACACACATGATTTTCACAGCCCTCCACACCATATACCATGCATAGTCCATACACCCGTGCCTCACAGGTACTAAGGCTTCACCATAAACCCAACATATTAGTCATAGGGAGACTCCATTGTGAGACACAAAGATGTACCTCTCATCAGGATGGATAAGGAGAAAGTCACAGTTAGTTGTCTATCAGATGCCAGAATCCACCATATCACATATGCACGCAAGTCTCTCAACAACAGGTACTGTTATGACTCTGTCATAGTCCATGTTAGCATGAATGACTTGAGACGATTGAGCTTGCTGATTGTGTCCCAGGCAGGTATGTCCCTAGCCTGAAGCAGCATTCTGCCTCAATACAAACAGAAAATGACTGACTTTAACAATTGGCTTAGTTTCTGGTATCATTCTAGGGGGATCCAGTAACTGACAGCCTGGGAAGATATGATCGACATACCATGATCCTTTGCCAGAGGTGGCCTGCATCTGTCTCACCTGGGTTTTAGGCTTGTGGCAAAGGTTCTTGCCTCCCCTATAGTGCCTTTTTTAGGAAAAGTTATAAGGTTAAAACTACCAACATAAAAATTTCAACAAAACACAAATTAAAGGTCATGTTGCCAAACACTAGGAGTCTAAACATGAAACTGTACTAATTGCAAGCATTCCTAACCCTGGAAAATGCTGACATCTGTACAGTCACAGAAATCTGGTTCAAAGCTACAGAGAGCACCCCAGCCTTACCTGGTTACTCATCCTATCAGACCCCAAACTGTGGGCAGTAAAGCCAAAAGAGGTGGAGTTTCAATATACATTAAAGACATGCACACCTCCAGGCTGGTCAGACAGTATGATGCACAGGAGACGCTCCAGGTGCCGTTAACTATTGACAAGACCCTTATTCAAATCATAGCTAGCTACCAGCCTTGAAATCTGACTCAAGATGCCCAATCCACCTATTTGGACCTGTTCGAATCTATCAAGATTCAACCTTTTACCCTGAACTTTCGTGACTTTAACTTCCTAAACATAGACTGGAAGAACTACTCATGGCAGAACACAAATGTCCAGAGATTCCTTGATTTTGTCAATGCAAATGCCTTGAAACATCTGGTCAATACCCCCACAACAGGGGATAATATCTTGGACTTGGTATTAACCAACATGAGTAACCACTGCAGCATCCCTATAGTATCATCCTCCCTGGTAAGATCCGACCACAAAGCGGTCATGTTCGAAGTCACCATCTCACCCAAGCCCCCTGTAGCTAGGATCAGACAAAAACTTCTCCAAAGCCTCCTGAGGGATGATATAAACAACTTCACAGCCCCTTCCCCCTCTCTAGGAACTGGCACCAATATCCAGAACTACAACAAAGCACTATACGAGCATGTATATAGATGCATGGAATCAGGAATACCTGACAGGACTAAATCATCCTCCACAAAGAAGAGTAAACCTGTCTGTTGGGCATCTGCAATAAATAAACTCTATAACAAAAGGAAAAAAATTGCTGTCCAAGACCAAGAAGGAGCAGGTGCCCAATTGGAAGCAATGTCTCCTTAGCCTGAACAAGGAAATAAGAGCACTAGTGAAATCCTCCAAACAAACTTCGAGTCCATATTGGCCACATCTACTAGAGACAATCATAAGGCCTTCTTTACATATGTCCACAACTTCAAAGGTTCAGAACTGATGGTCAGTGACACCACCTATACAAATGCCATAAATATAGCAAACTTTCTGGCTGACAGATTCAGTGAAAACTTTACCCTTCTATCCCCCATCAGTAAGTCAGGACATCCTCAGTATCAGCCCCCTTCCCCTTATATCTAGGGAACAGGTCATCACCTCTTTCTCAGAGGCAAAACATACAGCCTCCATGGAACCCAATAACATCCCAGACTGCATCCTACATGAACTCCGGCAGGAACTTGTAGCATAATTAGGCACTCTGTTCAACCAAAGCCTGAGTACTGGCTTCATCCCAGCTGAGTGGAGGACAACCACTGTCATCCCTTTGCACAAAAGTGGAGCATCCACCAATCCAGGAAATTATAGACCCATCAGCCTAACTAGCCTGATCTGCAAGGCCATGGAACGGATTATTATGGACCTCATTAACAAGGATATTATCAACCTCCAAACACTTGATCCCACACCTCCAAACACTCGATCCCACACAGGTTGGCTTCGTAAAGCAGAGGTCATGTCTGCTAAATTTGGTCGACTTCTTTGAGACAGTCTCCAAAGCCATGGACGAGGGGAAGATGGTGCACACCGACTACCTTGACCCGGCCAAAGCCTTTGACACTATTCCCCACTCAGGCATAATAGATAAACTCTCTCAACTAGGCATCAATCCATATGTTACCAGATGGGTAGAAAACTGGCTTACTGATAGAACCCACATAGTCAAAATAGGGGAAGCCACCTCAAGCAGTAGACCCATAACAAGCAGCGTACACCAGGGTTCGGTCTTGGGGCCTCTGTTTTTGGGATATACTTTTCTGAGGTGCAGGCCAAAACCACTGAGCTATGGCCATCCAGGTTTGCAGATGATTGTAAGCTGGGTGCTGCAATCAATTCCCCTAGTGATGTGGACATCCTGCAAGAGGGTCTCACTCAGACAAATGATTGGTGCCAGAAACATGGTCTCAAGCTGAATACCAAAAAATGCATCATCATCCCCTTTGAGAAGAGTGACATCCCCACAGATGATCACATTAATAACAGTGTTCTAAGAGTGCAATCAGTCGTGAGGGATTTGGGCACACAGGGTGACAGCAACCTGCCTTTTGACTACTATGTTGCTTCCGTTGAGCGGAAAGCCTTCTACATGGTCCACTTCATAAGTAAGGGTATCTCATCTAGGGACAAGGAAGTCATAACATCCCTGTATTCTTCCCTTATAAGGCCCATTATTGAGTACAACACTCCTTTTGGCATGTACCTGGCAAAGCACATGCAGCAGCTGGAGAAACCACAGAGGTTCTTCACCAGGAGAATCCAGGGCCTCAAACATCTACCATACACAGGCTAAAAGCCCTATCCCTCTACTCAGTTTCATACAGACTCCTCAGAGGTGACCCCTGTCTGGCATATAAGGTGATCACAGACCCCCACCTTGATGGGACTGCTGCATATCCGCAAGTCAAGCTGTACTCGAGTAACCCGCACTCGCAGCCTCAACCTGGTCTGTGATATCAACAAGACTTGTTGGCAGGACAGATTTGTGTCCCAGAAACTCCCCCGTCTATGGAATAGACTCCTTCTCCTCATCAAGCAGAGTACCTCTTTACTCCTTTTTAAGTGCAACCTGGATAACTGGATGGGAAACAGAAGATGTACCCCTGGCATTCCACCCATGTCCCTGCTGGACAGGGGCATCAGGTGCTGATTTGTCTAAGTATGGGCTAAACTCTTGGCTAGGCTTATAACGGCCTCAGGGCCAGTAGCCTAGCAACCTCCTATGGTTACATGATTTCAGAGGGGAACTGATAAAGGTGTTTTCCAGTACCATCTCAAGGTCAATGTCTGTGGAAGACAAGAGGATGGTTTCTGCACAACTGGCCACCCTCCAATCCTGATTTGTCATGCCTCAGAGGGAGCTTCGAGAGCTACAGGTTCAGAAATTGCTGTAAGAAGGCATGCTGAGATGCACCTTTGTGACTCTGCAAAGCACTTAGACTCCCCACAGGAGTCTTTAACTAAAGAACTGACTTTGATGGAGGGTGGTCCCCAGATCACTCCTTGAGGTTATCTATTTTGGTAGAATCCTCAAACTTTTGAGACATAAAGATGAGGCATTTAGAGTGGAAGATGGTTCAAAGCACTTGATCACCTTTAGAAGCCAACCTTTGTGTCAATATATTGGAGATGAGAGCAGTCCTCCTAGTGTTGAATGTTTTTCACAACTAACTATCAAAGAGGGCAATATCCATCCAGACTGATATGTCAGTGGTTTGGTACAAATCTGCAGAAGACATCATTCATCAGTGCTCCCTTTGATGGATACACCTTGTTTGGCTCTAAGGTGAAGGAAACCCTCTTCAGGAATGAATATGATGGGAAGCATTATCTGCTGTATAGATGCATTTTTCTACCCCTCAAAAGGCTTTCTCTTGGAACCAGAGAGGAGGTAGAAAGATGTGGTTCTATAAGATTCAAGGGTCTTCCCAGCACTCCTACAAAGACAGATCCTTCCTCTGCAGAGGAGGGAACACTAATGGAAGAAGTCACCCCTATGGCAGAGGTGGTCCACAACATCAGGGCTTCAAAAATCCTATTTCTGAGAGTCCCTTTCAGCGCCTTTGAAGGATTGCCTGACTACTGCACTCTGGAGGCATTGGGGGGTGCTTATCTCTGGACCCAGAAGTCTGGACAGCCATTACCAAAGATACCCGAGTGCGCAGAATAATGACCAGAGGTTATTACATAGCATTTTTCCTTCTACCCCCCCAACAGACCACAAGAATTCCCAAAGTTCCACTCAGTCAGAGGAAAGCAACAGCCATAGAAATAGAAAAGCTGCTGGGAAAATGAGTCATCCAAGTGGTCCCTTCAGATTAACAAGGATCTGGAACCTATTTGAGATTCTTTTTAGTGCCAGAGTAGACAAGGGGACCTAAGACCAATTTTGGATCTCAGCAACCTGAATCAATTTGTCAGACAGTCAAAGTTATAAATGGTCACAGTTCAGCCCATGATGCCACTATTGTGGAAGGACAATTGGGTGTGCTCTGTAGATCTCCAGGATGCATACTATCATGTCAAAATACACAGGTGTTCCAGGAGATATCAACACTTCTGGCTGGGAGCCAGTTGCTGTCAGTTCAGAGCCCTGCTCTCAGGTAGTTCGGTATCCCTGTTCTCAAGCAAGGTTGATTCTCTGTCTCTTAGAGTTAATGACCTGTACCGGCATAGTAGTCCCTCTTGTGAGATACCACATGAGTGTTACAGTGGACTCTCTCAGTCCAGTAGTCACACAATCTATACCCCCTCCATGCTAAAATTCATCTTGTGCAAATCTACAGAGATTATGTCAAATGGTGGATGATCTCACCATCTGTAACAGAAGGGAGACCCTTCTGTCCACTGGGTCCCCAGGCCACATTGATCACAGACACTTTCCTTCTAGGGTGTGGGGGGCATTTATAGGGGACTATGGTTCAAGACACTTGATCACCTTTAGAAGCTAACCTTTATATCAATATCTTGGAGATGAAAGCAGTCTTCATAGCATTACAGGCTTTTCACAACTTACTATCAAAAAGTGCAATATTCATCCAGACTGACAGTATGTCAGTGGTCTGGTACATTGACAAACAAGGAGGAACACGATCATACCCACTTTGCTGGGAGGCCATGAGAGTATGGCATTGAGCAATGTCTTCCCATCATTTTCTAATAGCAATGCACATACCCAGGATTCTAAAGGTACTAGTGGACAAGTTGAGCAGGTCAGTCCTATTGTCTCATGAGTGGTCTCTCAACCAGACAGCAGCAACAGAAATTTTCAGCTGCTGGGTAATATTGCTGCAATCTCTTTGCATCATACCTGAACAACAAAAGCAGCAGTAACTTTGCCGTAATGCCTCCACAGAGACAGTCACTGAGGGATGCTGTAGTCCACAATTGACCCCCTGGTCTCCTCTACACCTTTCCTCAAATACCACTCTTGACAAAATTCATTCAGAAATCCACAAGGTGCAAGACCAGAGTGATCCTCATTTCTTCTTTCTTTCTTGGCAAATTTGGTTCTCCTCCTTATGACCTTATTTAATACATCCACCTCAGGTGTTGGATCTCAGACCGGATTTTCTAAGTCACCCATTTTGGTTGCCTATACCAAATCTCCAAACTCGAACGTTGGCCACACATTTTATCAATTTTTGACAACAGACAGAGATGGCAGGCTTTTGTCGTCTGTAATTCACATTATCTCTTCCTCATAAAAGCAGTCAATTAAAAAGATTTATCAAAGCAAATGGAAAAGATTTTCTATTTGGGCATCAAAAAGATGGTTGGACCCATTATCCTCTCTTCTTCTTTCCCAACAATTTTAAATGTTCTATCAGAACTTTTTCAACAAGGATCTAGCATTTTAAAGTACAGATGGCTGCTATATCAATTTTTCGCATAGGGCTTAATGACTTATACATTGCCTCTCTGAAAATCTCCAAAGCCTTTATCACAATAACTTTTCTGCTAAGACCACCAATTAGGGATCTTGTTTCCTCATGGGATATCTCAGTCTTGCTTCAAGCCCTAACCAAGAAACCTTTTGAACTGGCAGTCTCAGTAGATCTTAAGTATCTCTCTTGGAAGGACACTACTGTAGTTGCAATTACATCTGCCAGATGGATCTCTGAATTGCAAGCTCTATCATGCTGACCACTGTGTTATGTTTTCCATGAAGACAGAGTAACCCTGCAAACAAATTCTTCCTTCCTACCAAAAGTAACATCTGAAGCAAATTTGAATCAATCTATTGATTTACCAGTCTTTTTCCTATGTTTTTGAACAAGGGAGAATATCTGTTACACACACTAGATGTCCATAGACAGCTCAAATTTTACTTACTGTACTAAGGACATAAGAAAGTCAGACAAACTGTATGTTTCCTTTACTAAAGCAAAATTGGGAAAGAACATTTCAAAAGCTACAATTTCAAAATGGTTGTCTGAATGCATTTCTTTTGTTTATAATGACCATGGCTTACCCCTACATGCAAAACAAAAAGCCCAGTCCACAAGAGTGATAGCCACATCTATGGCTTTCTATGAAGAGAGTGCCTATTGATGATAATTGTGCAGTGACCACTTGGTCAATGGTTCATACATTTGTATCTCATTACAAGTTAGATATGCAATCCAGGGGATGTTCGTCATTTGGTTCCACTGTTATCAGGAATGTCTTTTCTTGATACCACCCAGGAGTTCCTTTTGGCAGCTTGGGAATCTGTATTGTGATATTTATTTGTTTTTATTTGATTAAAGTTATCAACTGTTCTCTGCTGGTGCTGGATTTTTTTCACATCTTGTAACTTATTTTAGCTTGGGAATCTGTCCCAAATGTTGAATCTGAAGAAAATAGACAGTATTATATATAAAAGTTATGTACTTAACATAATGATAGATCCATGATGTCTCATTTTTGTTCAGTTCAACATCCCTCCCTCCTTCCCCCTTCCACTATTGTCAGTCTTAGCTTCTAGTGTTTGGACAGACTTTGACTAAGACCCAGATATTTAACAGCTCCCTGCACTCTTTAGCCTTATAATATATTTGTAGTTTAGGTAAAGTCAGAAAGTTTGATCTGAGGTAACTTAGTAGAAAGGAGGGAATTATGGGTAGGGGAGGAGTCAGAGCCTCAGATCCATAGCTCTAGACAAAGGTACTGAGGTCAGATCCAGTCAGATCTGACAATGCAAATGTTGAACTGAACAAAAATGAGACACCACGGATGTTTCATTATGGTAAGTACATAACATTTGTTTCTTTTTGGTTCAAAAGAAAATGAAGGCTCTCGGGCCAGTCTTAGATCTCAGTGTCCAAAAATCAGTTCATACCAATAGTAACATTTTTTATAGGCCCAGTGCATTCCATCTTTCCATATCTCAACTGGATGTGTTGTTTAGATTTCCAGGATATATCGCTATACATTGTCAAGGAGTCCAGAAGGTGTCTGCACCTCAGTATCAAAGGTAGTCACTTTCAGTTCAGGGTCATACCATTTGGTCTCACCTCAAGCTCAAGGATTTTTACTAAATGTTTGTTTCCCTTTGTGTGTCAATTTCAACACTTCAGATATAGAGAGTTAGTGAGGAATGTGAAGCATTTTGAGTGGGGTGAAGGAGCTAAAATCTCTGAAAAGTGTTGCATTCTGACCTAAAACCAACAGTGAATATTCTAATGGTACTGAAGAAGATAGAACTCAAGCATGCAGATCTGTCTTTATTAAGTACATATTTTTTGTATATGTGATCTCTGCTGTATGTAATATGTAGGACAATGATACCTAATGATCACTTCTTATACTTCAGGCTGCAGAACATCCAAAATATGTCAACACTGGAGAAGTGGGCTGCTGGGTGCTGGGATTATGTTCCACAACTCATATATTACAGACAGTGAACAAAATAGGAATTAAGTAAATTATTTAATGATATGGTGAATGCCTAACACAAGACTACTTTATTACTGAAACAAACTTAAGTTATGGCAAATACAAAAGTGGCTTTTTTCAATGATCCATATTTTCAGTATTGATGTCTTTCCCACTCTCTTTCTCTCTATCTGTCATAGAACTGGATTTTTTTTTACGTTGTCAGTTTACTAATTTGGTTTTCAAGCAAAGCATTTAACTCTCATAGAAATAGAAATGTAATATGAGAATATTGACCTAAGACAATTACCACAAGACTGTACCTCAGTGATAAGCCTCAAAGTTGTTTTCCACTGACTTACAGCATGTATTGTGTGTTTTCCTAGGTTCTTGTTGTCATTTCGCTTACCATTTTCCAAAAGAATGAAAAAAATAACAAGACCAATAGTTAAGGCTGAGTAGCACTCTCAAGACTTTAAAGTAACAGAAGTATGCACTTTTTATGTACAGCTCTGACAAACTTTAATTCATATGAATACAGTCTAAATTAAAAGGAAAACATTAGAGGAGATTAATTGTATCATTAAATTTTCAAAGTTAGATAATTAATGATCACAGTATATTGCCCTGGTTTGCTTTTTAGGACTGCATAAAGAGTAAATGTTGTAACTTCAACAAATGTACATTAACACCCGGCAACGAATGTGCATTTGGCCAGTGCTGCGAAGATTGTAAGGTAATACAGTGCAGTTTTAGAAATGAACATGTTGTGAATATTGTTTGTAGCATTCCCTTCCTAGTACTTCCCATATCAGTAATTATTTTTGAACTGTTGCTTTTCACTGTCTATATACTAGGTATATCTTGAATCATTTTTTCCATATTAAGTGCATCTTAATGCAGCTTTTCCTCCAGCAGGATAAAACTCCTGTTCTGTGCCAGGTGAATACTCATCTTTTTGTCTTATCAAATATTAAAGATACATACAGCAAGGTGCTAGCTCTCAACCACCTGTTGCTGTTCTTATCCAGGTTGCAGCAGGACAATCCAATATTAAATTACCACAGTTGAGAAAATAGACAGCCAGCGAACTGTTGCATTTTCAGAATAAATCTTCATAAATAAATTCAGTAAGAAATATTTGCAATCATTTAATGATTGCAATTTTTTAGGGTGTAGTTTCAGCAGAGATCTACATGTATGCCTTAAGACCACATTAAATGAGCTTTACTTATGATAACCACTTTATCTTGTCAAGGATACTGTATGTCCAGCCAGTATTCCAAAACTTAGGCATGCCTTCCTCATGTGCCAAATGTCTTAGATATGAAGACAACGTTCTGGTACATAAGGGATGTACAAGCACAAAAATCCTCAGAATATTCTTGTCATCAGTCTGTGCAGCAAAATTTCATCTATCGCTTGGTCTGTCAGCCATACAAAGGGATCCAGTTTCCATCATGAGGGAAAACTAATTACCCTGTTGGGGAAGCTTACTCTTTATTTTAATATTTCTGTCTTAGAATTTTGTTCATGTCATCTAATAGAGGAAAATGCCTCTGTGGTAGGCAAATTATATACAAAGAAAGACATATTCAATGTCTTTTCTGCATTGGACCAGAACGTAACATCAAGGACTGCTCAATGTTTCAGACTTTTGTCCCAAAAATGCCGAGATGTCATTTTTCCTCTTTGAAAATGTATTTAGAAAAAAAAATTGAAGGCTCTAGCATGAACTACTGTCTCCTTGAAAGTTCCCTTCTCGTGTGTTCCTTCACGGCTGAAGAGAAAAACAAAAATCAGGAGGAGGATGTTTCTTTCTCCATGTTGGAGTAAGATGTTATTCAGGTGGTTGAGAAGCCCACATGCCATCTGACTACTGGGCTTGTTCTCTTTGTTGTGACCCCATTAGAAGCAGACATGGAACAGCCTAAAGGCACGTCCCGTCTAACTAGTCAGGCAGCCATTAAGACCTTGAAGGAGGAATCCAGGCTAGTGATTTATGAAGGACTGGATGGTGTTCCTCAAACAATAGAACCAATTTCGCTTCCATCCACTTCAAGATGTGGGTTGTCAGATCTGATCAGATCCTGTCGTGGCATGTCAGAATCTTGACTCTAAAGCTCAAGCTCCTCTCCCATAGTGCTCTGCACTAACCTCATCTCCTTCGATCATGTTTGCCACATTTGAAGTCAGACATGGTCTCTGAAGCTCCATTCAGCCTTTTTTTGAAGCATGTTTTTGGAGTAAGATTACCATCTCATTCTTCAGTTTTGCCTGTTTCTCTCCCTTTTAGTGTTGAGTCATGTGTAGTGTTTAAAATAGTTTATATCTAGGTGGTGTGTTTGGGTCTGTCCTGCTCTCTTCTTTCCATTACTTGTACCATATACTTTATTTTGTTGTTTCTGTTATTATAAGGGACTTGTGCTTTTAGTAGCTTATTTTCTATTATGGCTAAGATTTTGGGTTTCCAGAAATGTACCGAATGTGGTCAAAAACTGCCCCTGCAGGACTTGCATGACTGCTACATGGCAGCTCACCTTGACTAGGACTGCAAGGCCTACATCTCCTTTGGGGCTAGGGCCTTGGTGGATAAGTAGTCCAAGCTCTTGTTGAAAAGAATTCTTCCCTCCTCTTCTATTGCTGCTTCTTCTCCTTCTGCTATAGCAGCTGCCACTTCTCCAGTGAAAATACCAAAGGCAAAAGAGAAGTGGAAGGAAAACAAGAATAGATTTAGAGACAAAGAGAAGGAGTTAATAAAAAGAGACCTACTGATGTTTCCACTTTGGATGACCTAGTTCAGAAAACGCCACAGTCTTTTGTTTCTTCAGCTGTTTCTCTGGGTCTGGCATTAGCACCTCCTCTGTTCTGATCTCTGACATCCTTGTCAATGGTGTCAGAACCACTTTGTTCCTAGTTTTTAGGGGTATTGTGCCCCTTCTTGGCTGCAGATCCACAACACCATTCTCTGGTTTTCATAGCTACCTTGGAGACAGTGTTTTTCCTTCAGCCATCTCTGTCTTGGCTCCAAACACAGTTATATAGACACAAGGATACAGACTGGCCCCTGCACCAGCCCACTAAGTCATCCTTTCACTAAATATTTTTTTTTATTATTTCAAATAAGATGTCTTAAACATTACATGAAATAAAGATAAATAACATATTTACAATTCTAAAACATTACTAACTTCAAACCATTATATAACTATTTACATTGGTGTCTATGCAAATAACATTGAAATTCTATATTATATAGAGTTAGAAACATAAGATGATATATCTTCTTCGATATTTTCAAGTATTTCCAGTACTTTCATCCAAGAGTAATAGTAAGAAGTAGATCTTTTAGTTCTGTTCTTCACTGTTAATATTTCCATGTGAGCAACTGTTGTTGTTAAAGTCTCAAATTCCTTGAACGTAGGCCAAGCCTCATTTTTCCAGTGTATAGTTATGATTTTACGTGAAATTGCCAATAGTGACCATAGGATTTTAGTGTCTTTTTTGGTACACAGTTTGGAATAGGAGAGTAGAAAAAAAATACAGACTTTGTTAATAGAAACTTATCATTAAAAACAGGCTGAAAAAATAATTAATGGATTTCCAGTACATATTGAGACATATACATTCATAAAAACATGCTGCCAATCTGCTTTTATCTTGATATGGCATCTCCAACATTGATCTTCAATAGAATACATTTTGGCTAACCTATGTGGTGTATAGAAACTTCTGTGTAGATATCTCCAAGTGAATAATTGCCAGTATTTTGATAATGTAGAAAATTTGGAAGATTTTAGAATATTACTTTTTTCTTCTTCAACTGGAGGATGGTTGTTTATTAAAGTATAATAATCCCAGTATGATTTTTCATGATAGTTTTTGTTTTTAACAATTTTATAGATATTAGACAAATAACCTGTACCCTGATAAGGCTGTTTTGTGATAAGAATAAGGTATTCAATGAGTTTTGGAGCTTCATGTCTAACTGAAGGTTGCATTTGTTCTATTTTATTTATAAGAAAATGCCTTAGATTTTGTAAAACAGCCAATTGTCTTTATTTATATTATAATTATAAATTATCTGTTCCTTTGTTAGAATTTTCCCTTTCTCTATAAGTTGATGCCAAAAGAGTAATGTTTCTTCTTTAAGTATATTTATTTTAGATATTTGGAATGTATCTAGAATATTTGGTGTAAAAGCTATAGGGAAAATAAGAAAAATCCAAGAATTAATATTTGGTATTTTGTTTATATATGTTCTGAACACTGAAAGTGTAGAACTTACATAGTTTGATGGCAATTTATTAATATTATTCCTTTTCCTAAAAATAATCTTTTAACATCCATATAAGGGGTGATGGTATTACTGTTAAGTTGTCTTGTATGTGATTATAATTGATTTCTATGTAAATCTGCTCATGGGCTTGTTTCCATATAGGTGTGTATGAATTATTTAACCATAGTGTTATGTTTTTAATAACAGATGAGGTAATATATAAATCAATATCCGTAAATTAATTCCACCATCTTCCCAATCTGGCAAATGTTTATTTAAGGCTATACGGGTTTATTTGGAAACCATAGAAAATTTAAAATTAGTTTATTGTATCTTTGAATAATATATTTGGGAGGTGGCAATGAAAAATTTTGTATTAAGTATAATATTTTGGGAAATATGATTATTTTAATAAGATATAATCTGTCTGCTGTTGAAAAGATATATTTATTCCAGTAACCAATTGTTTGTTCTATTTTGTCTAGTATTTTATTATAGTTAAATATTAGAGAATCTGTTAATTCATTGAGTAGATTTATTCCCAGATATAATAATTTACTTTCTGTTACTATATATTTGGAAAATCTTTTGTTTATATTATTTTTTTTTTACAATTACAGGGCATAATTTTAGTTTTGTTTTCATTAAATTTTAAGCCTGAAATATTTTGAAATTTATTCATGGAGTTAAATAGAGCATTCAAAGACTCATTTGCATCTGAGAGAGTTAATAGTATGTCATCAGCAAAGAGTTGGATTTTAAGGTTTAACATTTTATTAATACAAATGCCCTTTATGTTATTGTTTGATCTGATTTGATTTGCAAAGGGTTCTATGAGTAATGCAAATAACAATGGTGATAAAGGGCAACCTTGTTTAGTTCCCTTTTTATTGTTATAGGGCCTGATCTATATGATCCCAGTTTAACATATGCAGTAGATTTTTCATATAGTATTTGGATAAGATTATTAAAATTAGAAGGAAAGTTATATTCTTTTAAAACTAGTGAAAGAAAGTTCCAATTAACCGAATCAAAAGCTTTATTAATATCTAATGAGATTACATTTAAATTTAGGACTTTATGTTTGCTATAATCTATTAATGTTAGTATTCTTTTAATATTATCTGAAGTATTTCTTCCTTTAATAAAACCTGTTTGATCTTTGTGAATTAAGAAAGGAAGAAAGTGTTTGATCCTATCTGCGTATATAGCCATAAACATCTTGTAGTCTATATTGAGTAATGATATTGGCCTATATGAGGAACACTGTTTCTCATCTTTATCTGGTTTGATAATTGGGGATATCAATGAATATTTCCAAGAGGGTGGTATATTCAAATCTTTATTGGCTATATCATATACTTTTAATAATAAAGATATGGCTTGATTGGGTATTAATTTATACATTTCTGGTAGCATATTGTCTGGGCCAGGTGCTTTATTTGTCTTGAGCTTTTGATTTGTGATTTTAATTCTGTCATATTGATTGGTTTGTTTATAATGTCTATTTGTTCTTGTGTTAATTTAATATGAATATTGTTTTCTAAGTATTTTTATATCCTTAGTAGGTGTATCTTGAGTATTTATGGAATTATCAATGTTAAATTGGAGTCTGAATGCTTCTAAAATATCATTTAGTTCCGTAACTCTTTGTTAGTATTGGGAATAAATATTTCTTTTATTTGCTTAGATTTAATTATTTTTTTGTTCTATTAGTTAAGTATCTCAGGTGTGCTGAATTAGTAGAGTATGAGTTTATTTTTATCTTTTCTAAGTTAATCATAATCTTATGGTGTAGCAATTCTGTATACTTCTTATTGATTTGTGTAAGTTCTTGAACTTGAGTAGCATTACCCTTTTGTATTTCCAGTTTCAATTTATCTGCTTTGTTTTGTAAGTCTAGCATATCTTTATTCCATAACTTCCTTTTATTTATGTACCAGGATAATATCTTCCCATATGTAACTGCTTTTAATGAATCCCAGACATATATTTCTGAAATATCTTCTGTGTAATTTATTTCTAGAAAGTTTTTGATTGTTTCTTCATAAAATTCTTTGAAATCTCTCAATTTTGTGATATAGGAAGGTATCCTAGTAATGGGATTTGAATAAAATGGTGTAAGCTCTATCTCAAAGACTATGGCATTATGATCAGATAAAGGACAATTTATGATTTTGACTTTGTCAATTTTGTTATTAGGTCATTGGCAACATATATTCTATCAATTCTAGAGTTAGTTTTATATCTATGAGAATAAAATGTGAAGATTAGTGAGTCTGGTTCTGCAAATTCATTTATATCTTTTAAATACAATGTATCTATAAATTTTGATAGTGCTTTAGAGATGGGTTGTTTTCTTCTTTTGGATTTAGAATCTGTATCTTTTTCATTCATTATACAGTTGAAGTCTCCTGCCAATATCAGGCTACCCTTAGTTAAATGAATTATCTCTTCAAAATGCTGTTTAACTGTTTTTAATCCTAGTCCTGGGATCCAATATAGATTTACTAACGTATAGATTCTCTTATTTAACTCTATTGAAACTAGACAAAACATACCTGATGTATCTTGATGAGTAGTAATTATTTTAGGTGTTATAGTTGAGTTGCTAAGTAGTATAGCTACTCCTCTTTTTTGTTTTGTATTGAGAGTTTATTAGTACTGTGTAATTATTAATATTTAAGTTGTTTATATCTCTATCTAATAAGTGTGTCTCTTGTAAAAAGACTATTTGTGGTTTATGTAAGTTTATGTACTTGAATAGGCTTCTCCTTTTATTACTATTATTTAGACCATTAACATTTATGGATAAACATTTCATTTCCTAGTTTTGAGTTTGTTTTATGTGTAAGTTTATGTAAATATTGTTTATTCTTAGTTCCATCTTGGATACAGAATTCAAAAGTTTTTCTTGTATGATTTTTGCATGTTTCTGAGTGACACCAAAGTGATAGAATAAAAAAAAACAAAGAACTTCCAAACTTGTAATTCTTAACCTTAAAACCATTCCCTATTGCTATGAGGTAATATACCTCTTCGCTGGTTAGTGAATCTAACCAAACAAACTTTCTACCCTCACAAATAATATTTGGATCAGTTTCTCTTATCCTCTTAGTTTTAAATAAAGATAATTGAATAATATATTAAGATAATCTAATCAGCTAAAATATATACATATATTCTTTACTCATCTTATTGTAATTCAATAATACTTACTTCTAAGCAGGTTTCAAAAGGTACAAATATTTAGATTAAGGTAGTATCATTTCAAAATAATTTAGGGTATTAATAAACATCATGTTAAAATCTATAACTGTATATTTCATACATCTGTTGAAAACTATTTACTGACATTACTGTATAATACAGTACCATTGTTGTGCAATTGTTTTAGACTACTCAAGTCCGAAACCAGTGTTTAAATTAATATTTGCAAAGTCATATTGGAATAAAACATGAATAGTTCTGAAACCACATCATATTTCATGTTTAACATAAACTGAAATGCGATACAATGTATAAGTATATTAATATTTCTTTAGTAGACATTAAATATGTTCCTCTGATTGCATTTTTCAGCTTTTCAATGACAATTCCCATGGCTGGAGACAACAAGATCACAATTTAGACAGCTCCCTTATCCAAGAGACCACTCATAATGTTGTTACCTGATTGAGTGTCTTGTTGCCAACACTTCCATCAACCCTCAGAGGGACCCTGCACAATGAAAACTGACACAGTACAGAGGTAAAACTGCAGCGCACTTGACCACACCCTCAAAGCAAACATCTATGTATATCACACATCAACTCCCACAGCTTAGACTGACACCCAACCAGTGAGTCTATCTGCTGACAACAAGTGCTGGAGATACAATCCTGACCTACTCAACACCAGTAATTCAATCCTATGACTGAACAAAAGTATACTGGAGAACACATCAAAACAATGGAAGCTGCCAAGATTCAAACCACCATGTACGAAAATATTACAGGCCAAAATTCCCAACCCATTTTGCAGCAAAGAGACAAAACGTATTCAAACCATGGGGTAACACCTTTACCACGTCAAAAGGTGTCCAAGAAGCTTGTTTTTCCTCCAACATCGGAGGACAGCCACGATGATCCATGCACTGCAAGAGTACCATTTTATCCTGGCAATTGCTTCACGACTGTATATAGAAACATTTAATCCAAATCATTAACTGGCACCACAACAATATTTCTCAGAAAAGCTGTTTTACAGCCAATGACCAGACAGAACGCATCATTGAGAGGATACATTTATCAAATGTCAAGTGCCCCAGCCATAATACAAGTGTCTCCTCAAATCAATCCCCAACGAATCTACTGCCCACCAAACTTGCAGACCAATACTGGCATCCTTTCATGCAGTCACATTGAAACACAAAAATACAGGTCCGCTGATCAGGAACAACCAGGCTCTCAACTGCCAGACAACACACCCGCCTGCCGAAAGGTCCAAGAATCATAGTTGCATTGTCAAGCATCCTTGTCCACACTAACAGTAACATGATATACCCGCATACACTAGTATTGTGTCATTCTTGATAATGTAAAAGCCAGACAATATTATAAGAAGGGTGAAGCCACAGCCAGGCAACATAACAAGAAGAGCACAGCCGCAGTCACCATTCAGATGAGCAAACGGAACAGCATGAGCCATCTAAGGATGGATAGCCCGTTGAGTACCTGCCACAATGCATGCCCATAATGCATGGCAACCCAGTAACAAATTAGGGTGTGGGCTAAGCCTCTCCCCTTCCACTCAAATCAGATCCAACACAATATGTGTGTAGAACACAGATGCTTCGACAAAGCCCAAAGCCACATGGGATATAAACATTGTATAATTGACACACCGGTCAAATCCACTGTTGTTATGTTACTCATTATAGTTGCCTATACAATCATTGCTTCCACTTTCTCCATCTAGTATACCATAACGCCATCTAAATGTTTGATTTGCCAAATGCACATCCAACCTTCTTGTTGCATCCCACCTGCCCACCCGAGGGCATACCTTGGCAGCAGGACATCAGTAGTATTCTGCAGGAGCACCAGCGTGGGAAATGGCAACCCTCCCAAAACAAACCTGTCAGTTGCTTGACATTTACTAGTTTCTTTAGAGAATTTGTAAAACAGCAGTGATTTTATTTGCTGATGATTAATTTCTTGTTTTTAAACTCTGCAGTATAAAACATAGTAAGGGATAGCTAAAATGTCTGGAAATCTAAACTGATAGAAAGACAAGCAGATATATGTCCTTATCTATCAAGGTGCTAGAAGACATCAGTAGCCATAAACTGAAAGTGCTTCAAAAATAAATATCTGTGTATATTTATATGAACCTTTATATTATTTATGTTTCCTTAGAAGGAATTTAGGTTTCTGTATCTTTAAATGTGAACCTAGCTTATTTTCTGACTAGACGTCAATTAGAAAGAGTCAGGGATGGCGTACACAAGTAAATGCGACAAGCAATAAGTAACTCAAGTTTCTAGTGATGTTTGTGGCTGTTAAATTGTCTCGAGAACCAAGCAGGAAAAGGTATGTGTTTTTCTTTTTCTTTTCCCTCCTCTTATTTGGTGACAAACTCATGTAGTGTGCACGCAAGCACTCTAGTTTACGGAGTAGTGTTCACAACTGTCAAACTTTGCATTTTAAACATGCTATGCCTTATTTCTCTACAAAGAAAAGACAACAGGATATCTAAGCTAGTCACAAGCATCTTTCAACTCCGGATGTCTGAGCCACAACACACATGACTTATAGCCTCAAAATATCACTTAAAACATATTTTTTCACTGGACTATATCAGTATGTGCATATGGGTCAAAGGCAGAACATCTTTTAAGATTATTTAAAGTAGTCTTATGATACATCCTAACTGAAATACTTCATTTCAAAAGCAACACATTTCTGCCCAGCATTAGCGCTTATCCAAACAGGGACACTTTTAACTTATAAAAGTAATACTATCAGGGATGTAACTAATAATAAGTTATATAGCAGCCATTACTATACCTATTAAGCAATATAACCATATACTGATTAAAGTATTATAAGTTAATGAAGATTTAATAAAAAGAAGAGAAAAATAAAACAACAAAACACAAAGAGAGAAAATAAATAAATAAATAAATAAATAAACTATTTGGGAACATTATTATGCATTGATTACTCTGATTAAGAATATGAAAATAATAGATGGATAATAATGAAAAATAGAGTAATGTTTAAATTATGCTTAGTATATTGATGTGATTTGAGATAAATGTATTTACATTTATGCTAATTTTGACATTTAAAATATAATTGAAAACAGTACCTGTTTTGGTGTAACTTGAAGACAGTAAGAACTTTTCTTTTGTTGTTAGTATTATTATTTAGATTTTTACAGAATATAACATATGTAAGATTATTTGTCCTTTAGTTTTTTTTCTTTTGCTCAACAGTTTTCCAATTATTTACTTCAGCATTTCTCTTCGTGTACTTATTGTCCAGTCCATAGATTCTTCATGTGTTAGGATGTTGTTGTTGGTAAGGTATTTTATTGCTGAATCTACTGTTTCAAAGATTTTTATTCCATTTGGTAGAAAAACTTTCAGTCTTGCTGGAAATAAAAGATGGACTTTCAGTTGCTTTTTCTTCAAGGTTTTTTTACTGGTAGAAATTCTTTTCTTTTGAAACCACCTTTGTAGAATAATCATTGTCAAATCTTATTAATGAATCATTGTATTTGATGGGAGAATTTGCCGAAGCATTTCTTAATATAAGATCTTTATCTTGTGTAGAAAAAGTCTCACAATTATAGATCTCGGCTTGTTCTTACCGGAGAAGAAGCATTTCCAGAAGCTGCTAGTGATCTATGCCCGTTCTATACCATATGAAAGAGCTTCAGGTATTTTTGTTACATCTGGTATCCAGGTGGTAAGAAAGTTTATCATATTGTCCCCTTCAGATTTTTCTGGTAGACCATATATTCTAATATTATTTCTTCTTGTTCGGTTTTCCATATCATCAAGCTTTTCTAGTAAATATGTATTCTGTTGAAGTAAGAATTCAGTTTGTTGTTCTTCTATTTGGACTCTAGTGTCAATGTCACTTAATGACTGTTCAATAAGTGATATCTGTCCTTTCTGCTGTGTAAACATTTCTTGAAGCTGTTCCAGTTGTTGTGAGCACTTTTCTTTAAAAGTATCTATTTTATTGTCCATCTTGTCGATTTTTATTGTAAGTTCCTGTATATTTGTAATGAGAGACTGCAGGTCTTTTTGAGAGAAGAGTCTTGTGCTGTATTCCTTAGATGACTCATGCTGTAAAGCTGATATTGGTGCTGATTTTCCAGTAATTAATTTGACAGGAATTATTCAAGTTCTGACAATAAAATTTTTCTTATAGATGCTCAGAGTTATTAGAAATAAGTTAGTAATAAAAATTTCTTCAAATTAAATATTATTTTGTAAAATTCCTGTCAGGAATTGTATTGAGGTAAGAGAGCTGAAATGAAGTGCAGCTATCAGTTCAGCATCCTAGCCACGCCCCCTTCACTAAGTCATCCTTGATGGTGTCATATAGGTCTGTGAGGTTCACTTGGAGTGTAAGAGAGGTAGGTCTGGACAAGATGATGTTGATCTTTCTACACATGCAGATTGACTTGAAAACCATTCTCTCCCCCTCTGTTCCCAAGGGTGGAGTGGGTTGCCTATCCTGCCTCTTTTCTAGTTGCTTCTTCACCTGACCACCCTTCAGATCCAATCTGTTTGGATCCAACTCCTCACATGGTTCCTCCATTGGTAAGGACAGCTTGGATTTCTCCAGCTCTGGCTTTGTCCTTTACACACTTGACTCTAGTTGTTTCAGAGCTGGTTGCATTCTGGAGCTGGGAGTTTGTGGCTGATGGCACAGGTCAAGATAGACTCTGAGACTTTCATAGCCATTCCTGCTCCTGCTGGCCTTGGCCTTGGATGGCTTGGCTCTGATCTTGGTCTGAGATCCGGTGGAGTCTCTGCTTGACATGGGAACTTCCCCTAGGTCCTCAGATCATAGGTCATCCTTTCCCAGTCATCCAGATTCGACTTTGATATTCAAGGTTGTGGAGAGGATTCTCTCCCTCTCAGAGGTGGGGGAGTCACACTCTGGGACAGATCCTGCCTGATCTTCCAGTCTTCCTGCTATATGTCTGTCCCTTCACCATGTTCTTGGACAGCCTGCATCTAAGGGCCTTGAACATCAAAGGTGTAGTTTGTTCAACTAGCATCCTGTGCCATTCTCTCAGTGTTACCTTATCCCCTCAGCTCTTCAGTTGAAGAGCAAAAAAAGACTTCTGCATGAATCTTCACAATACACATACTCCAACATATGCTGAGGTTTTAAAGATAAACTTGCCTAAATCTCCAGGGGATCCAAAACACAACACCACCATAAATTTCACTCAGAATATTAAGCCTACTTCCTCATATAGCACAAAGAGTCCCAAAGTCACAGATGCTAAGTCCATAAGGCAGGGATTGACCCAACCAAACATTTTTTTTAGGTGATTCCATTGCAAGACATACAGATGTGCCAGTTGCCAGGCTGAACAAGGAAAGATTGGTGGTTAGTTGCTTGTATGGTGCCAGGATCTGTCAGATCATACATGCACTCAAGTCCTTGGACAACAAGTACCAGTATGACTGTGCCGTAGTTCATGCTGGTATCGATGACCTGATTTGCACCTCCCTATACTATATGAAGAGAGACATGATGGAGCTCTCAGACTATGTATCCAAGGCAGGTATAAGCCTAGCACAAAGCAGCATTCTACCATCTACAAAGATGATGCCATGATATGAGCTAAAAATAATTGACTTCAGTAATTGGCTTCATTTTGGTGTCATTCAAAGGGGCTCCAATATTTGTCAGCCTGGGAGGATATGATCAACAGACCACACTGTTTCACCAGGGATGGTCTACAGCTGTCCCCGCTAAGGTTTTGATTATTGGCAAAGATATTGTCCACCCCCATAGTGTCTGTTTTAGGCAATGCCAACCTGGTAAACCTACCAACATAATGAAACAAGCAAAGGAAAATATTAAGGTTTTATTGATCCATGTTAGGAGCTTAAACAAGAAGCTCCACTCCCTACAAGTCCTTCTCACCCTGGAGGATATTGACATCTGTGTAGTGACTGAGGCATGGTTTAAAATAGTGGAGGGCATTCCAGCTGTGCAGGTCTATAACACCTTCTACACATTTGGACCAGCTCTGTCCAAGAGGTGAAAAAAAGGCGGAGGTGTCTCAAAATTACATCCAGAAGAAACTCACATCTAGACAGGTAAAGCAGCATGATGCACTAGATCTTCTGCATGTCCAAATAACCATCAGAAGGGTCCCATAACATATATTAGCTAGCTACAGAACTCTGTATATGCCAAAAGAAAGCTACAACACCTATCTACAGGAACTAGAATCACTCAGTATTAAACCCAATATGATTTTCCTAGGTGATCTGAACTATCCATTTATAGACTGGGAAACGTACACCACCACTATTGGACAAGCACAGAGATTCCTGGACTTTGTCAATAGAAATGCCGTGGAAAAGTTAGTCAGAGTACCCACTAGGGGGATTAACATCTTGGATCTTGTCTGTACTATTAATGGAGCATCTTGCAGCATCCCATGTGTATCTTCATCACTTGTTAGGTCTGATCATGAAGCAGCCACCTTTGAAATAAAACTTAAACCAGAGATCCCTTCCACCCAAGGTACCTGTAGAAATGTCTTTACATTGGCATGCTACAAATCCCCACCAAATTCATTTAACTCCACTTAATACACAGAAATATATGCCACCACACTATACCAGCATGTAAATCTCATATGATCAAGTGCAGGGCAAACCCCAGAAACAAATCCAAATGGTATAACTATAATATCAACAAGCTGAAAATAATTTTGACCAAAAGTAAGAAGACTAATTCCCAGAATGTTAGAGCCCTTGTAACTAAAATAAGCAAGCAACTCAGAAGCTTAATAAAATGTACCAAAGCCAAGTTTAAGGCTAAAATGGCTACCCAAGCCAAAGACAATCACAAGGCATTTTTGGTTATGTTCACAATCTCAAAAGCACACTGCAACAATGCGCTGAGCTGATTGTGAATGATGTTACTTGCACTGAGGATGAAGATATAGTGAACCTACTGGCTGATAAATTCAGCTCTAACTTTACACCTCTCTCCCCTCTGTCTGTCCCTCAAGATATACCCAAAACTAGTTGCCTCCAGCTGTCACACAACAGCAAGTCCTAGAAGTGCTATCAAAAGCTAAAAATACTGCATCAATCTCTCTGGATACAAGATTTAGCTACACCCCTAACAACACTGTTCAATCTCAGCCTCCATGCAGGTTTTGTACCAAGCAAGTGAAGAACAGATACAGTCATTTCCCTGCATATGGGAGGACCTTCCACAGACCCAGGTAATTATAGACCCATAAGTTTGACCAGTCTCATATGCAAAACCATGGAAAGACTTATCATGGAATTAATCAATCAGAGCATTGGACCTGTCTCTGTTTGGATTCATCAAGGATAGGTCCAAAATATTTGAAAAATTCCCTTCTGGACATTCTACCTCAGCAGTGAAGGGAAAGAGAAAAAGAAATTCAAAAGCTGATGGAAGGGTGCACCAGACCAGTCTGGATTTGGGGTCCTCCAGCCCATCTTGTACTAATACAGGCTAAAATTATTTGTCAAACACATCCAGTTCTGGATGTGAACACTGCAGTCCATTCTACCTGTAGTGAGTAAAAATTAATGGATGTGCTTGGGGGAGATTCAGGATGCTTACTATGATATAAAGATAGCCAGTCATTCCAGGAGGTTTCTACACTTCCAGCAGGAAGCCAGTCACTATCAGTTTCAAGCAATGCCCTTTGGTCTCACTACAGCCATCCCACCAAGGTGTTCACCAATATTTCGGCAGTAGTAGAAGCCTGGTTCAGGCTACGGGGATTCCAGGTCTTTTTTTATTTGGACAATTGTTTTTTTACGATAACTTCAAAAGCATTGTGAAAACATGCCATGGGCTCCTTACTCCATTTGTGCATTGCTCAAAGTATCACAGTGAACTTTGATCAGGTCTTGAATTTTATAGGTTGCCATGTGGACATGACCAGTCAGAGTGTCAGACTTCTCCTGTCAAGCCTGTCCTCAGTATGTCTTCAGGCTCATCAGGTACTTCTTGCTCAAATGCCACCTGCTTCTGCTATTCTATGCCTCTCTGGGGTTGATGGCAGCTGCCATTCATTCCTCTGACAAGGTTCTACATGAGGGTACTCTAGTGGACTTTTTCAGCTCAGTAATCTCTGATGACTCACCCCATGCATTTTGCCATAAAATTGATGAATGTTTGTCACCAACACACATCTTGGTATATGACATAGGCCATCCCTTTGGTCACCCCCCCCCCCCCGGCCATGGTGACTATGGAGTCTTCCCTCCTTGAGTGGGGGGCACTTTAAAGGAAGGATGGTCCAGGGTACGTAATCCCAGTTAGAGGTCAATTTACTCATCAGTGGTTTGTAGATGAGAGCAGTCCTCCTCACATTGCAGACCTTTCATGAATGTCTCTCCAAAAGTGTGATACTGATCCAGACCATGTCATGTGGTATATTAATAACCAAAGAGGAACCCATTCTTATCCTGTGTATTGAGTGACTATGAGGGTATGGCAAAGGGTGATGTCTTCCCAGTGCTTTCTTATTGCAATGCACATCCTAGGGAAATCCAACATTCTAGAGGGAAGTTGAGCTGGGGCCAGCCTTGCTGCAGTCTGTTTGTATCTCTTTACTACACAAAGTGCAGCAGGTTCTTTGCCCTGCTTCCTCTGAAGGGGCAGTCACCAAGGGATGCTCTAGTTTATGCTTGGCCCCTGAGTCTCCTATACACATACCACCAACTCTCTTGAAAATGACATTTCTATAGAAAGTAACATGGTGGAAGGTGACTTCTAGCTCAGGCAAGTTTGGCTCTTCTTCTTGAGGCTTTCGCTGGCTCACCCTGCTTGGGTTCTGGATCCAAACCCAGATTTGATTTTGCACTCATTAGGTCAGCCTCACCTGGATCTCAGATCCCACAGACTAACTGCTTGATCTGATTTTGTTCTTTTCATTCTTCCTTAACCCACAGGTTCAGATCTGATACTCAGATCCAACTTGGCTGCATATTCCAGACTTCAGATCCCGCTCTTGAGCTCCTCCCTCTACCCATAATGTACAATTCCATCCCCATTACCTCAGATCTCATGTGTTGGTATCGCAAACAGATACAGGTTTCTCTCCTGAGCTATAATAGTGTGGTTTCATGAGTTAATTTATCCATCTTTAACTAAACTAATCTAAAACTATTGCTAGCTCCCTCATAGTTTTTTTCCCGCAGGTCATTAGGAGTTTTAAATATTTTTTTGATGGTATATCCTTTATGTGATTCTGCTGAATAGTACATTTTTGTACGATCACTGGTATTTCTTTTATGTCTGCTTACCCTTTTTCCTAACAGCATATTTTTGCAATCTACCATTACTGGTAGTTAAAGTTATTTTCTTGCCTTTGCTTATTTAAAAAAAAAAAACAAAACTGATTTTGGTTTTAACTACTATTCTTTTCCCTCTTTCTGATTAACATGTTGGATAAACCATAAACTGACCGTATTTAAGAAATGTACTTCTTATGGGCATAAAATCTCTAATTTGGATGCCCACAAGGAGTGCATGCTCTTCATGTTCAATATGCTGTACCTTCAATCCAAGGGCCTTGGCAGATAGGCAAAACAGATTGATTTTGGAGGGCTTACTTCCAGCTACATCTTATTCTGGGGCTCAACCCCCCACTAAATTGAACAGGTCAGCACCATTGGAGCATAAGAAATGCTCCCCACAGAAATCCTCAAGGTCATTGGAGCCACCAACTAAGACAAAGACAACTTTAGAACCGACATTTCCCGATCAGAAGACCCAATCCTCACATCCAAAACCCTTGGATCTGAAAGCTTTAGCTCTATAATTATTTCAATATCCCCTTCTGCTACACCCCCAGATCCTAGGTCCTTGGATCTGAAGCCAGCTACTTCTCACAGGAGTATTACTCTAGATTTGTTATAAAACCCATACCGCCCATCATGCCTTTTCCCTTGTTTCATACTCCAAAGAAACACTCCAGATCACCATCCACAACTTCCTCTAGGTCCTCCAGAAATTTTTGGGAAGCAGATGTGTTTAGGCTGATACGAAAATTTCTCAGAGCTCAAATCCAGATGGGGGGGGGGGGTCTTACCAGCCCCATCCCCTGTCAGATCTGTGAGTCTTCCTACAATGCTCAAGACCATTTTATCTCTTTTTCTGATCCATCCAGTGGTTTCGGAATCCCAGGATTCAAAATTCCCAAGAGGTACAGTGTTGGAGCCGAGGAAAATGTCTTCTTTGACTCCAACTATATCCCTGACTAGTTCTGCTCTGATCCCCTAAGATGAAAAATGGTCCTGGAGCTGAAGTCTCATCCATCCCTCCCCCTTGGAGCCTTGGCCTTAGACAGTTCAGAATCAGTTCCATCCTCGAGACATGGATCTGAGCATGGCTGAGACCTAAGTTCATTGGGAGTTTCGGCACTGAGAGGGTGGGTTGAAGCTTCTCTGGATCCATTAGCTTTTGAGGTAGTGAAAAGGGCTTTTTATTTCTCCAGAGAACCACCTTCTCAATTATCAGATGCTACCCCATTTCTCTCATTGGTTCCAAGCTCTGAGTTGATCAGACCTTCTCCACAGGGACAGCTAGTTCCAACAAGTGTCCCATCAGTTCCGATAGATGAACTTCCCTACTCTTCAGACACCTCCCCTGAACATCCCATAGAGGAAGTACATCAGGAAGAGAATGTGTAAGAGGAGGCATATAGGCTCCCGAAGGAGTCTCTCATGGAGGATACCAATTTTGATGAAGGAGAAGGGCCCCCAGATCACCACTGGATGACATCTCCATTGGAAACATTTTAGAGATCCTTAGACAAAAAGGTGGATGGTATTCCAAAAATCCCTCTCCTGAAAAATCAGTATTTTTTGAAGTTTTTGGTTTTGGCCCATCTATGTCTTGCGTTACCCCCTAGTGAATGAACTCATTGACTTCATTTCCCACTAGCCTTTGAAGGAGCTGGATACCATCAAACCTCTTCCAAAGTGACCCAGTAAATTTTTAGCCCCTCCAAAAGACAGACCCCACTGGAGCAAAGGATTCCAGATTGATGCTATGGTGGTGGCAGGAGCTACCAAGAAAGAGCTAGCAGAACAGAGCTCTGCTGGCCATCTGCCAAGCAGGGAGTCTGTAGCATTGGACAGATTCAGAAAGTGAGTCTGCTTCTGCAACCTTTACCCTGAGATCACTAAACTTCCTGGCACACATTACTAGACTTCACAGAGATATGACCAAAGAACTATCAAATACTCTCTCAGTTTATGTCTGCAGAGGATTTCAAAAGAACATCCTTACAACTGATCAGTCCCTTATCCATATCAAACACTTCAATGAGATTGCTCTCTCACACAGCCAAAGGTACCTCAAGAGCAGCTGGTGTGGGCATTGCACTAAGGGGACATGCTTGAATGCAGCTGTGTGACTTTGCAGAGCCTTTTAAGACGTCCTTTATCAATGCCCCATTTGATGAAACTTTTGTTTGGGCCATCAGTAGAAGAGATGCTTACCCACAGTGAACAAGATGTAATGACTCTGTTTGCTATGGGAATCAAGTTCTCTACCCCTCAACAAACCTTCTCCAGGAATCAGAGAGGCAGTAAGAAGATGTGGTTCCAAAAATCTCAGGGACCTTTCCAAGACCCAAGCAATAATAAGTCCTGCAGAGGCAGAGGAGAAAATTCTAATGGAAGACATTACCCTAGAGGCAGAGGAGGCATGCAGAATCAAGGTTTCAGGGATTCTTTTCCAGACAGGCCCTTCCAGTGCTCTAGAAGTGTTGCCTGACTGTCCAACCTGGAGGCAGTCAGGGGATGGTTATCCTTGCACACAGATGCCTGGGAAATATAACATAAGATTCATGGGTGCTACCAGAGTTTATTACATACCATCTTTCCTACTCCCTTCCTCCAAAAGAAAGACGCCTCCCAGTCAGAGGAAAGCAGCAGCACAAGAAATCCAAAATCTGCTAAAAAAAAAAAGAGTCATCCAAAAGGTCCCACCAGACCAAACATGATTTGGAACTTATTCATGCTTCTTTTAGTGCCCAAAAATCAGGGGGCCTCAGACCCATTTTAGATCTAAGCAACTTGAATCAGTACATGAAAAAAATCAAAGTTCCGAATGGCCATGGTGCAGTTCATCCTACCCTTTCTTCACAAGGATGATTGAATGTGCTTATTAGATCTTCAGGACACGTACTATCATATCAAAGTAGACAGATGCTCCTGAAGACTCTTGTGCTTTTGGCTGGGAACCAGCCATTACAAATTCAGAGCCCTGCCCTTTGGACTCGCCACAGCGCCCAGGGTGTTTACCAGAAGTATGGCAATGGTGGCAGCTTACTTGAGATTAAAGGGATTCTGAGTGTTTCCATACCTAGATAACTGGCTCCTCACCCCTCCCCCCTCTCTGAGCATCTCCTTTGGCATACCAGGGAGTATTAGCTCCAGATTTGCAAGTCATTGGGTATAACAGTAAACTATGCCAAATCAAACTCAACACCAGTTCGGAGTCTGGAGTTCATTGATACACTTCTGGATACAGCAACACAGGTAACATCATTACCATTCAAAGATTCTTGAAAAATGTATTCATAAACCACTCTTTGCTCATCCAATACAAGATCTAAAGTACTCCTCAACCGACTGTCTTCCTACCCCCCTTTTTTGTTCTGTTAAACATGTATCTAATTCAGCTTTCTCTCTGTCAACCTGGTTTATCCTGATGCATTGATTTAAATACTGTTCATTATCATGTAATGTAATATATGTTCTTGTGGAGCTTTATATAATATATGTTCTTTTGGAGCTTTTCTCCCCAGGCCTCTACTGAAAATGGACCATCTCGACCCAGTGGACTATCCCGGTCAACAAATGCAAATAAATAAATAAATAAAATCTCCTCACTCCTACCGAACATGACTTTCACTCTAATCATAGTACAGCCACAGCACTAATATCTTTTACAAACAGTATCTCTTCATCTCAGGACAACAACATATTAGTCTCATGTCTATTCCTTGACCTTTCTAAAGCCTTTGACACTGTCTATCACAGCCTACTCCTATCCAAACTATTTAACATTAATCTCTCCAGCTCTACTCTCTGCTGGTTCTCCGGCTACCTCCCTAAAAGATTTCAGTCTATGAAATGGCTTTCTGCATGTTCCCCTTTCCTTCCAGTCTATACCGGGGTTCCCCAAGGCTCCATCCTTGGACCACTTCTATTCAACATATTCACTAACAACTTCTATCAAGCCTGTCCTCACACATCTCTAATACAATACACTGATGTCTCTGTAATAATTTCCACCTAGCGCAGTACTTACCCATGAACCAACCTTTGTATCTATGAGCAGAGAGGGCTTTATGGTAAGTATATAACTTGTTTCAAAAAATTTCCCAGGTTCCTTGATGGATGAATGTCTGGGGTTAGGCCTTTGTCATATTATTTCCTTGGAAACCCATAAAACGAGGATGCAAAAAGTAAACACATTTTTTTCTGGTGATACACCTACTACCAGAGATCCTCAGCAAGAATTGAAGGATTTTTCTTAGGGTTTATTCAAAGTCCTATGACTCTTAAACCTCTTCTGTATTTTGCTTCCACACCATCAATCCCACTTAAGAGGAAAAGAGATATTAAACCCTACGAAGATTCTTCCTGTGAACCAAAATCTGACCTCGTGGATTATTCTTCTCAGATTAATTTCCCTTAGGATATGAGACTGACTCAGATGAATGATTTGTCATCTGACTCCCTCAAGAGGAGCTCTACTTTGGAGAAACAATACAGAAAATGATGCAACATATTAATTGGGAGGCAAAGAAGCTTTCGGAATGTCAAAAGAGATACTATAGTCTCTTACATATGGAAGCACCCAAGCCTTCTGCTGTCTTGAATCTCTGGAAGACACCTTACTTTCGATATCTGCATCTCCTGAATCACAACCACCTGCACCAAAAAAGCCTGACAGGTAATTCAGGGTCCATGACCATAACACTTATCTGTACAAAACTAATTTTTCTGATCCTACTTTTTTTATACATATTCAGACAAATCATTTAAACATTACCCATCTACCAATGCCCTCCCGAATGACACAGACAATAGACCTATAGGTATGAGAAAAAGTATCTAGATTAGCTGCTATATCTTTTATGCTGTTAATTATCAAACACACACAATCAGATACTTTTTATCCATTTTTGACAACATGACTATACTTATTCCTGAACTCCCAAACAAAAACTGCTCTGCAAAGTATGATATTTTCTGACTTTCAGGTTGCACACTACTAAGTGTGCATTTGATGCGGCAGATACTTTTTCCAAGGCTGCTGCCATTAATTGTGTGGCTGTGCTGAGAAATTACTCCTGGTTAGGACTCCAGTCACTACCAGAGGATGTCAAAGTAAAGTTTTTATATGCTCCTTTACATAGACACTTCTTTTTTAGTCACCCCTCTGCAGAGATTAAACGGTGGAAGAAAGGGATAAACTTATGTTCGGGTTCAAACAACTTTTCTTTTCCCAAATTTCTGAAATTTCAAAGAAATTACCTCTTTAAATCAGGCACTTTTTACCACAAACTTCCACTCAGCAGAAAGGTAAAAAAAAAACAAAAGAAGGGCAGGTCAAGTCTAAATCTGATTTCAAGGGAGCAAAAGGCCTCTTTTCAGATACACCATCCATCTTCTGACGCGATTGTGTTTTGCTAAGGCGTTATTTAAAGCTTTTAATTCTTTAAGTTCCGATTCCTCACGGAGTTTTAGAAGAAAAATATATTTCTCTCACTGTCTGATAACTGATTCATAGTCAGATGGGATGGAATTTGAGTGGGAATGTACTTCTCCAGTTCTTATGTAACAGCAGGAGGAATCTGTATTTCTCCCTCCCCAAAGAGTTATCTTTTTCTGAAACTAAGACAGAATGAAATCAGTGGGAACAATGTAAAATTCCAATATCCTGCCAAAAGTATGAATGTGTTGTTGTCCTATCTCGTCTTCATTCTTCACTGGACTCGGCCATATACAAAAGCTCATGGTCTTCCACTAGCTCATGGGTGAATCCCGTATCCCATCATTCTCTAGTAAGTCTCCTCAAATCTCATTTGCTGTTAAACAGATTGGGTGCTTCCATATTGGCTCTAAAAAGTGGGGAAAACTTTTATTCATTATTTCTTCTTCTTTTCTATTTTAAACTTAGCTTATTATTATTTATTACCATAGATTTTAGATAGATTTAGAGTTTATGTTTGTTCATGCTGTCATTTTACCACCAGGCTTTTGTTTCTTTCACTATCCCGGCTTAAATTTCTATCCTCCAAGCCCGTTATTAGTTAGAGGGCTTCCTGCTGCCTTTCTTGTTGATATACAAGTTTGTAAGTTAACATTTGTCTTCCTGTTCCATTTTAAAAAGTGTCAGTTCGTTTTAAGTTAGAGGGCTGCCACTGCCTGTTTAAATTAGAGGGCTACCTAGTTTTTTCCCTTTCCCTTATCACTAGGCAGTTTCATTTAGCTTAGAGAACTGCAACCCCTCCCCCCTTTCTGCCTTGATTGTTAAAGTTGTTAAAAAAAAAATATATATATATATTTTTTTTTTTTTTTTTTTTTTTTTGTAGTCATATCTGTATTTTTGACTAGCTAGTCTGTCAAGTTTGTTGTTGTTATTCTGGTCTTTTAATGATTGACTGTTATTTTCTTTTTTATATGTCTAAGGAACATAAGGAAACTAAGCCTTCTGGCATCAAAAAATGTGGGAATTGCAGCCAAAACATGTCTTTAACAGATGCTCATACTGTTTGTGTCTACAGCTTGGGAGCACTGCATCTACAGGAGTCATGTTCCATCTGCCATTCTTCCAGCTCAAGAGTACTGCTTGAGAGAAAAAGTAAGTTGATAGTAAGAGGTTTACTGAAGTCCCCTTCGTAGAAGCACTGAAAGAAGGTCTGGGCACTTCAAAATCAACAAAATCTCCATCTTCAAAATCCGACAAATCTGGAAAAAATCATCTCCCTCTTTGGGGCAATCGGAGCCAGCAAAAAATTTGAGTAAAGTGGTATCCCCGGTTCCGAAGACTGCTGGGCCTGCAAAATCTCCTTCATCGGTGTCTGCTGTGTCGGTGCTGATGGAGTTTGAACTACGGAGCCCTTCCTCAGAATTGGAGCCAGTTACTCCTGTTCTAAGGTCTCCTATACTGCAAACAGCTAGATCTCCTGCTCCCTCTTCCCGGTCCTCCAGGAGTGTTTCAGATGATGATGTGGCTCAGGTGGTTCATAGACTTTTAAGGATACCGGCGCTGGCTCCGAAAATCCCAGCGAGCTTTTCAAGACACATGTGGTGATTCCTCCCCAAGGGTAGAGGGGGAAGCAGTAATGGAAGATAACATCCATGAGGCAGAAGGGGTCTGCAAAATCAGGGCGACAGGGAGTCATTCCGTGGTAAGCCCTTTCAGCCCTCCTGAAAAGAGGCCTGGCTGTCCCTCTCTGGAGGCAGTCGAGGGTCGGTTGTCTTTGTACCCAGACGCCTGGCTAAAGATAACAAAAGACAAATGGGTACAAAGTATCATATCCAGAGGCTACTCTATACCCTTTTCTGTTCCAAACATAAAAAACATCCCAGGCATTCGATCCAGTCAAAGTGAACAGGCAGCTCTCGAAATTCAAAAGTTGCTAGACAAAAGAGTCAACCAAACAGTCTCTGCAGACCAAATAGGATCCGGAACTTACTTAAGATTCTTTTTAGTGCCAAAGAGAACAGGGGACTGCAGATTGAACAGATCTGTGAGAAAAACAAAGTTCTGGATGGTGACACTGAAGTCAGTATTTCTATTTCTGGGAAAAGACAATTGGATGTGCTCTGTAGACCTCCAGGATGCGTTCTACCACATAAAACTGGACAGGCCATCCAGGAGTCCTCTGCACATTCAGCTGGGAGACCGTCACTACCATTTTCGGGCTCTGCCCTATGGTCTCACTAATGCCCCGAGAGTGTTCACCAAGTGTATGGCAGTAGTCACAGCTCACTTGAGATGCCTAGGATTCCGGATGTTTCTGTATCTAGATGACTGGCTTCTAACTGCCACCATCGAGCATCTACTAACACAAGTGAGAGACACCATCATACAGCTTTGTTCTCATGTGGGGATCACAATAAATTACAAAAAATCTGCCTTGTTGCCATCTTAGTGTATTGTTTTTATAGGAGCAGATCTAGATACAAAACAAATGATGGCAAAGTTTCCCCCTGAAAGGGTTCAAGTCCTTCGACAACAAGTCAGAAATCTACTTTCCAAGAAAAAAGTACAAATGCGGCAGCTACTTTGCCCTGATTCCCCCTCCGGGGAAGTCACCAAGGGATGCACTTGTACATGATTGCCCCCCTCCCCCGGGCCTCCTCTACACCTTTCCCCCCTTTCCGTTGATACCCAAAGTCCTTCAGAAAGCCAGCTCATTGGGAAGGAGCTTAGTACTAGTCGCCTCATACTGACCTCATCAAGTATGGTTCCCCTTTCTTTTGGTCTTCTCTTCAGGAGTAGCCATGAATTCTGGACCCAGTTCCATACCTCCAGACTCATACATCAGGGATACTTCACCCATCTCTTCAAACCCTCAAGTTGACAGCTTGGCTGCTTCAATTTTGCACATAGCCAAGTTATCTGACATTTCCCCATCAGTGAAACATATCTTGATCTCTTCTCATAAGGCCTCAGCCAGGAAACTATACACGAGCAAATAGAGGAGATTTTCCACTTGGGCACTGGATAATCACATCGACCTCAACCCTTTCTCTGCCCCTATATCCTCGATATTAGAATTCTTGATGAAGCTTTTTTATGAGAGCACAGCTGCAGCTACTATTCGAGTTCAACTTGCAGCTATATCAAACTTCCATAAAGGTGAAGGGGTGCTGAATGTAATGTCTCACAGACTCTGCAAAGCTTTCCTAAGGGGTACTATGTTACTGAGACCACCCATTAAAGACCTGCCAGCACCATGGGACCTAAACTTTGATCTGAAGTAGTTAACTTCATTTTGTCTGCAACTTGTGGGTATATGGATCCGTATCGGCTCCGAGCCGGCAACTTTTTTTCTAGCATCTGCTCCAAGCTCTGAGCTCCTCCCCTTACCCATAATGCCCTACCATCTCCTATCTTCCCTCAGATCTCGTTTGCCGTGCCAGTAGTGTGCATCGTGGTCTCCTTTGCTCTGAGCGCAGGGATAGTAAGTGGTATTTTTTTCTGGTATTTAGGTGTGCTTGAGTAAAATATTTCCCTTCCTCCCCTTGTGTAGTATCTCGCTTGGTCATAGGTGTTAAAAAAATAAATAAATAAAAAAATAAAGAAAAGAAAAAAGTTTTGTATAGAGTAGTAGTTAGGCCTGCCCTTCCTCTACCTGTGTGTGTGAGTGTGGGGAGGTAGTGTTTGTACCTTGGAGTGCAGGACTATGGCTGACCAGCCAAAGCCTACTTTTAAAAAATGTACAGAGTGTTGCCATAAGCTCTCCCTGGCTCTACTCACTCTGTGTGTAATTTGCTTGGGAGTGGCACATTTGTCCACTCAGTGTGCTGTCTGTTCAGGTTTTAACCCTAGGGCCCTTAGGGATTGTAAGGCCAAGCTAGCTGCCAAAGACCTTCTCCCTGCTGCCATGCTGGAATCTGCCTCGGCCTCTAGTGTACCAACTCCCACCCAGACAGGGACTCAACCTCCCTCTTCTTCTGGCGATGGGCCTTCTAAGGACAAGTCTTCAGTCAGTGTGGCTGAAAAAGAGAAAGAAAAAGAAAAAGATAAAGAAAGGCACAGAGAGGAAAGGGAGAAAAAGCAAGACAGGCATCGTAAGAGATCCCCAGACAGGGAGCTCTTTCTCAGACCCCCATCTAAGACCATGAAGCCTGTTTCTCCATGGCTCTGGTCTCCTCATTTCTCATGGGAGCTGTTGGAACATGCGGACCAGAGACCTTCCTCCCCACTGCTTAGACCAACCAGATCCGAGTCGGTGGCCTCTTCAAGGTCGACTCGGAGCCTATCGGACATGGATATGGACAGGATGATGCGGAGATTTATTCAAACCCAAATTCAGATGGGTGTCTTGCCAGGCCCCTCTCCCTCTGGAGGGGGGAACTCCATGCCTCTTTTCCGCCCCATCTCTCCTTCCCCGATCCATGCTTTGGCTTCGCGGCACTTGGATCTGAGGTTTTTTGGAGCTGGTAGCTTGGCACCAATGGTTCCTCCAACCTCGACTACGGCTGTTACCTTGAGTTCCTCGAATCTGACTTTTTCGGATCCAAGTGACTCTCGGAGCCGTGGACAGGGAGTCAGACCCAGGGGAATGGATTCCTCGGCTCCGACCATTTCGGATCCGATCCGTTCCCTCGGACCTCAGGCTACCCTGGCTTCGGCTCCGGTCCCTGCTTCAGATCTGGGGAGGGCTTCTCCCACGGCCTTTGAAGTGGTAGAGAGGGTTCTCTCCCAGGGATTGAGACCCCAGCCCATCCCCTCGGATACCACCCAGGCCCCCCTGGATTTGGCGACTACTCCCTTCATCCTGTCTCAGGGACAGCCCATGCCAGAGGATCCCCAGGTTAATTTCCTTGAGGAAACCCCTGCGGCTCATGGATCCCCTTCTGAAAGTCCCACTGAAGAGTGTCACCATAAGCGCAAGTGCAAAAGGAGGCACTTGGACTCCCCTGAGTCCCTCACTACGGACACTGACTTAGATGAAGGAGAAGGTTCCCCCAGGTCACCTCCCGAAGACGTCTCCTTCAGAGAAATTATGGAGATCCTCCGCCAGAAAGGAGGTTGTTCAGCCCCAAAACCTTCTGGGGATGAGTTAGTGTTCCTGGAGGCCTTTGGCATGGGCCCATCTACTTCCTGGGTGTCCCCACCAGCAGACCCCTTGGTGGACCTCATCACCACGAGGGCATGGAAGGAGCCTGACACCGTAGAGCCCATCCCCAAATGCCCTGACAAGGTTTTATCTCCCCCTTCTGACAGACAACCCTGGTCGAAAGGAGCCCCAGTTGATGCTATGTTGGTTGAGTGTGTCTGCTCCTCAGCGACCTTTTCTATCCGTGTGCTGAATTATTTGGCACATGTGATTCGGCTTCAGCAAGACCTTGCTTTGGAATTCACTGAGTCGCCCCCAGTGTCTTTATCGCCGCAGGACAGACAGTTGTTCTAAGCGAAAATGTCTACTCTGAAGTCAGTCTCAAACACGTCAATGCGGTTCCTTTCCCATGCCATGGAAGGAGCAGCTAGGGCAGCTGGGACAGGCATAGTCATGAGGCGTCATGCCTGGCTCAGGTTGTGTCAGTTCGCGGACCCTTTCAAGGCGTCGTTTATCAACGCTCCCTACGACAGTTCTTCCCTTTTTGGGAAGACAGTATGTGACACACTTGTCCAGAGCGAAAAGGACAAGAAGACTTTGTCTGCCATCGGAGTCCGCTTCTCTAACCCTCAGCGATCCTTCTCTAGGAATCAAAGCGGGCAGAAGAAGATGTGGTACAGAAAATCTCAGTTTTCCTGGGATTCTCAGGACAACTATTCCTCAGAGGCAGAGGGAGACTGGATTGACGCCAACCCAGAGGTAGAGGGGGTCCCAGGAATTTTGGGTCTAGAGAACCCTTTTCTGATGGACCCAGTCAGCAGCCCTGATGGGTTGTCCGACTGTCCTTCTCTGGAGGCAGTCGGGGGATGATTGTCCTTACACCCAGCGGCATGGGAGTCCATTACAACAGATCGCTGGGTTTTACAGATAATATCCAGAGGTTACTCTATCCCATTTGTTGCCCCTCCAAATATTGCAAAACACCTCCCGGATATTCCACTCGCTCACAGGGAGGCCGCAGCTCTAGAGGTTTCAAAGCTGCTTCTCAAACGAGTCATCGAACAGGTCCCCCCCCTATCAGTCCAGATTAGGCATCTACTCAAGGTTCTTTTTGGTGCCAAAAAAGCCAGGGGACCTCAGGCCCATTCTAGACCTGTCAACATTAAACCTGTCGGTAGCCAAACAGAAATTCCGGATGGTCACCCAACAGTCCATTCTACCTTATCTCCGAGAGTGCGACTGGATGCGCTCGTTAGACCTCCAGGATGCTTACTACCACATCAGAATACACAGAAGCTCCAGGAGGTTTCAGCACTTCCAGCTGGGAACCAGTCATTTTCAATTTAGAGCCCTACCCTTTGGTCTCACCACAGCCCCCAGGGTGTTCACCAAGGTAATGGCAGTTGTAGCGGCTCACCTGAGGCTTCAGGGTATTCAGGTGTTTCCTTACCTGGACGACTGGCTCTTCACTGCGCCCAACAAGCATCACTTGTGTCTGGCCCGAGATTATTTCATTCGGTTGGCAGATCTACTGGGAATTACAGTCAGTGTTCACATATCCCATTTGCAACCAGTACAAGTTCTAGACTTCATTGGGGCACGGCTAGACACTTTGCAGATGAAGGTATTCTTAACTCCAGACAGGATCCTACACCTCAGGTGCCACATAGCTCAGATAGTGAACTCCAAGGCTTCAAAGGCGAGTGAGGTTCTCCAGGCTTTGGGCTCCATGGCTGCCGCCATATCGATTCTCCCTTGTGCGCGTCTTCACATGCGGGTTCTTCAATGGACTCTGGCTGTTCAATGGTCTTGGCTAGACCTGCCCATGGAATTTCCGATCAAGATCAGTCACGTCTGCAGGACATCTCTTCTTTGGTGGTTAAGTTCACCAGAGATATCAAAAGGATGCCCCTTCGCGTCATCTCCAGTCCAAGCCACAGTGACCACTGACACCTCCCAACTCAGGTGGGGGGACACTGTTAGGGAAGGACGGTCCAAGTCATGTGGTCCCAGTCAGAGACCAAGTTGCACATAAATATTCTAGAGATGAGGGCAGTGCTTTTAGTGTTGGAAGCCTTTCACACAGTCCTCCCTCTCGGATTGATTGCAATTCAGTCAGACAACATGTCGGTTGTCTGGTATATCAACAAGCAGGGGGGAATCAGATCCTACCCTCTATGTCGTGAGGCCATGAGAATGTGGGAATGGGCGATTTCCACCGGTCAGTTTCTGACAGCAGCGCACATCCCGGGGTGCTCCAACATTTTAGTGGACAGATTGAGTTGGGCTATTCTGATGCCTTACGAGTGGTCTCTGAAACAGTCAGTAGCGGAGGAGATCTTCCTTGCATGGGGTCAGCCTTGCTGCGATCTCTTCACATCTCCTTCCAACGCAAAGAGCAGCGAGTTCTTTGCTCTGATTCCCTCACCAGGGGAAGTCCCCAGAGATGCTCTAGTCCATGCTTGGCCCCCCGGGCTTCTGTATGCTTATCCACCATTGCCACTCATTCCGATGTTTCTTCAGAAAGCTTGCCGACTATGTTGCAAAGTGATCCTCATTGTCCCGTTCTGGCCTCGTCCGGTTTGTTTGCCATTCCTTTGGTCTCATCTCTTAGCTCCCCCATGGGTTCTGGATCCCTGCCCGGATCTAATCTCCCATCCGTCGGGGGCACATCCGCCCCGATCTGGGCAGCCTCAAGCTGACAGCCTGGTTGCTCTAGTTCCGTTAATTGCCAGGTCTCCTGGTCTTTCATCCCCAGTAAAATCCATTCTGGTAGCTTCTCTTAAAGACTCCACTAGGAAACTTTATTGCAGTAAATGGAAGAGCTTTTCCATTTGGGCCTCAAAGAGAAAAATAGATCCCTTTACAGCCCCTGTTCCAGCAGTGTTGGACTTCCTGTCTGGTATCTTTCAGCAAGGAGCTAGTTCTTCCACAGTGAAAGTACAATTGGCAGCCATTTCCAGTTTTCAGGTTGGTGAAGACAACATGGCCTTAGCCTTCTCTAGGCTGTGTAAGGCTTTTCTTAAAGGTACTTTTCTGTTATGGATGCCTGTCAAGGATCCAGTGCCTCCTTGGGACCTTACTTTTGTTTTACAGGCATTGGTGGCTCCTCCTTTCGAACCTGCAGCTTCAGTGGACTTGAAATTTTTGTCCTGGAAGACTGCTTTCCTCGTTGCCATTACATCTGCTAAGAGGGTTTCTGAGCTTCAAGCTCTGTCTGCCGTGCCTCGTATTTGGTCTTCTATAAGGATAGGGTCTCCCTCTGTACTAACCCTTCCTTCTTACCTAAAGTGGCATCTGAAGCAAACATAAACCAGTCCATTAATCTGCCCGTTTTCTTTCCTAACTTCCAAAATAAAGGTGAATACAAACTCCATTTGTTAGATTTTCATAGACAGCTTCATTTTTATCGTCATAGAACAAAGCCTTTCTGCAAGATTGACCAATTGTTTGTTTCCTTTTCCAAAGCATTTATGGGAAAAGCTATTTCTAAAGTTTCTTTGGCCAGATGAATCACTCTTTGTATTTCACATGCCTACAAAGCAAAAGGTTTAGCTCCTCCTGGTATTGTTGAGGCTCACTCTACCATGTCCATGGTGACTTCTGCTGCTTTTTGGTCTAGGGTGCCTTTGGACGATATTTGTGCAGCAGTGACCTGGGCCAATTCACATACCTTCGTTTCCCATTACAAATTAGATCTGATTTCGAGGTGTAGAGCATCCTTTGGCTCTGCGGTGGTCAGGAATATCCTTCCATAAGGGCCTCCCAGGATCGGAGTAGCTGGGGACTCTGTCCCACAGGTTAAAGATAAAATGAAGTTAACTACTTCAGATAAAGAAGTTATATACTCACCCTAACGTTCCATCTGAGTAGTTATACTTCATTTTTCTGCAACATTCCCTCCCTCCGTCCCCTGGACCTTGTCCTGTCTTTTCAGGATTGGTTTATTGGGTTGAATTGCTTATGTTTTCAGTTGCAGCAAACTTGAACTGAGGGAAGATAGGAGATGGTAGGGCATTATGGGTAAGGGGAGGAGCTTGGAGCAGATGCTAGAAAAAAAGTTGCCGGCTCGGATCTAATTCGGATCCGTATACTCACAGGTTGCAGAAAAAGGAAGTATAACTACTCAGATGGAACATTTTGGTGAGTACATAATTTCTTTTTTTATCATGTTTGATCCTCCCCCTTTGAACCTGCATCATCCTGTGACCTAAAGTTTTTGACTTGTAAAACAATTTTCTTGATTGCTATCACTTCTGCTAACAGAGTTTCAGAACTGCAAGCTTTATCAATAAAGCCCCCCTACATGCTTTTCCTCAAAGATAGAGTATCCCTTCGAACAAACCCATCTTTCCTACCAAAAGTATGCTCAGAGACTAATTTGAATCAGTCCATAGAACTACCAGTCTTTTTCCCCACCTATGGCAACAAGGCAGAATACATGCTGCACCAGCTGGATGTGCATAGGCAATTACAATTTTTCTTACATAGGACAGAGGATTTTAGAAAATCTGACCAATTATTTGTTTCATTCTCAGACTCTAAAAAAAGTGGTCCTGTATCAAAAGTCACACTTTCAAAATGGCTATCAGACTGTATTATTTTTACATACAAATCTCATAACAAAGACTTGAGTTTAAAATTCAAAAGTCATTCTACAAGAGCCATAGCAATCTCTTCGGCTTTCCTAGCTAGACTACCAATTGACACTATTTGAGCTGCAGCTCCATGGGCAATGCTGCATACCTTTATCACTCATTGCAAAGTGGATTTGGCCTGCAGGAACAGGGCCTCCTTTGGGTCCACTGTTCTGAAGAATATTCTCTCGTGAGCCACCCAAGAGACATGGTGCTAGGAATGTTGTCCCAACCAGTGAAGAATGAAGGCAAGATAGGACAACAACACATAAAGAAGTTATATACTCACCATAATGTTCCATGTGTGTTGTTCATCTCACCTTCATTCTTACATCCCACCCTTCTGCCCCCAGCCTTGGGCTTCTGGAGGACCCAGAGGTTACAATTGGTAATTAATGTGCTCTGACCTTCTTCAGTACTCTATTTGGTATTCTGTAAGTTTATTTGATACCTTTTTGTATCAGCAAACAAGATCTGAGGAGACGTACTAGAGCATGATGGGATAGGGGATTCAGCCACGGGCTAGTGGAAGATTTCGAGCTTTTGTATGCAGCCAAGTCGGAACTGAGGATCAGTTCCAAACCAGTGAAGAATGAAGGTGAGATGAACAACACGTATGGAAAGTTATAGTGAGTACATAGCTTATTTTTTTACAGCTGTTTTTTTTCTTTTCTTAGCTTGCAACTTTACTCCTATGCTACCAGTTTTAGAGGATGATTTCTTGACAGCATGTAGCAAACGTGACAGTCAACCCCTTACTCCTAAAAAGTCTGATAGATTGTTTAAGAGATCAGTCTCTTAAATAGAATTCCTAAAAATATGTTGTTAAAACAAAAGCTCATCCATCAGAGAATAAATGAATACGATTTTTTTAACTAAATATTGTTATTCCTCTTGAAGGTGGAGTTGCTGCAAGATTTAACATGGATCTTATTTCTTCGTACTATCCAGTTTTAGGAATTCTAGTTGGCCCAGCACTTCAGGCAAACTGAGGTGTAGGTTGGATAACAGAGACTGCTGTACCAGAAGTGGATTCTTAAAATCTTGATCAGTCTCATAATTGCATATTTTCTAATCCTAAATATGACCTTGTAGTCATTTGCTTGGCTAAACCATCTGTTGCCAAACTGTTTATTAATGCTAACCCCAACCTTTCTGGCAAAGATAGGAAAGCTTTTGATAGATTTTGGAAGAAAGTGTGTTGTTGTTCTTCTTCTACTTTAGCTTTTAGAATTTGAATTGTCAGACTGATATCTCAAAATACAACAAAAATGACCAGGAACCACATTACCTGTTTGAGTCATATGTCAAAATACCTGCTTGCTTCTTTTGAAAATATGAGAATGTTAACTGCTAATCTCCCTTCTTCAACATCTCTGAATTATGTAAATGATTTTGCTTCTCAGGTAACCAAGCATTCTTTGATGTGCTCGTGCTGTGTCCAGAGCAGCTGCTACTGGATTCAGTTGTGAAAATTTGCTCATTTGAGTTCACACAATTTTCCAAATTATGTCAAAGCTGATATTTTGAATTCCCCATTTGACGGAGAGGTATTGTTTGGCCCAGCGTCTGCTGTGAATTTTCAGCCCTCTTCTTAATTTTTTTTTTTTGCTTTGGTACATGATCATTTTATAGGGAACAAATTGAAACATTTTCAGCAAAGTACTGACAAGCAAAATTTCAAAACACAGTGGGAAGGAGGCTATGAAAAGAAAGAAGGAATATCCTAGCGGGAATGACATTCCAAGAAGCCAGAGTAACTGTCAACAATCTCTACTTATCTGCTCATAGATTCCCTTCTACCCATCCTCAAATCAAACAATTTTTAAAAGGGGTTCTGCACATATGTTCTCCTAGAAAGCAGGTGGCTCCTTTGGATCTCAGTTTTGTTCTAGAGACACATTTTTTTAATTCGAACCTGATCATCAGGCTAAATTACAGTTCTTGATTTGAATACTGTGCTACATATTGCCCTGAACTATACAAAAAGATATAAGGAGTTACAAGCACTTATGGTGAGTCAACCTTATCTTAGCTGTCATAAAGATATGTTGACCTTGGACTTTCAGTATGGCTGCACACTAATCAACAGCTTAATGTAAGCTCTTCCAGTGTGGAAAGGGAGACAGTGAGGTTTTCAATTTAGGTCAAATTCAGTTACTGGCTAGTAAGTACAAATGTCTGGATGCCAGCAAAGAAGAAATTTGGAGAACCATAATGAAGATAAACCAGAAAAGGTGAAGAAAAAAATTCTGACTGGGAAGAATCCAGCAGCTGTTCAGCAAAAAGTAGTTCAAGCTTAAGCTTAGGTTGAAGATACAGATTTCAGTCGTTTAGAGTAGTTTAAGGGAAAATAAATCAAATGCACTCAGATGTAATTAAAATAAATGAAGCAATGGAGGAATATTTCAACTCAAACTACAAAAGGCTGGAAAATCGAAGAAGCCTTAACTAGCTGTTCAGAAAAACTGATACAACTGTAAAAATCACATGCTGAAATGAAGAAAAAGGTAGCTGAGTATGAAGCTTCTCAAGAAGAGCTGTTTCAAAAAATATTAGAATTATAAGACAGAGCAGTCACTCACAGAAAACCTGAAATTTTCTGCTATACCAGAGAAAATGGAAGTAACAGACTGATAATTTTATGAAAGCACAAATAAGCAACTGGAGTGGTATTCAACTGCAGATTTGTTAATTGAAAGGATACATAGAGTGCATGCTCAAAATCGTGCCACGAGAAAGCAGCCAAGATACATACTAGTAAAGATGCAATCATAACAACAGAAAAAGTTGATCGTGACAAATCTGTGGCAGAAGGGAAATGTATTAAAAAACAGAGACAGCAGAATGTGTGTGGAAAATGATTATTCACTGTGCACCATACAGAAGAGAAGCAATTTGTATCCTAGTAATTAGGGAATGTCAAGAGGCAGATGTGAGATTCAAGCTGCTGTATCTAGCTGTCTTAAGAGTAATTTTTTTCTGGAAGATTAAAGATATGTTTTGATGCAAACGGGCTAAGGAAAAAAAAAGTTTATCCAATAAAAATTGAGCCAGAAGAAGAAGAGTCGTTCTCATTCTTCTGACAATAAAGCTTATAGAGGGACTTTGTCAGTGAAACCATATTCAATATTTCAAGGGAAAATGCTTGAGAGACTAAAAAAGAGTTGACTAGGAGAGTCATGAATACCTTGGACTTGAATCAGAGTCTTGTTTTGAGAGAAGGAGATTATCAGGAAGAATACAAGCAACACTGAAATTAGCAAATGCATGAAAGGCTGTAAAGCATCCATCACATTTGGGAAAATGGGTTTGCAAAATATTGAACTTTTGTTTGACTTTGTTAAACTTGTGGGTGATCTGAAAAACATATACCCACATTATGTCATTAATGTTTAGAAGGATACTAAAGGAAAAAAGAAGTAACTGTAACTATGTTTTTATTTGTATTTGCATAAAACATTTTATGATATGTGCTGCAAGTTATATTGTAAAGCAGTTTTGTATAGTGTGCAGTCAGGGGTGCTTTAAATGTGGGTTGAGTCTTTTCAGTGACTCTTCTATGTATTAAAGATATTAAAGTAAGAAAGTACTTTTTTATTTGTAAGAAATATAGGCTTTCTAGTATACCACAAGAAGAAATGCAAAAAGCAGTAAGTTTTAAATTAATATAATACTGTCATATTGCAATGCTGGGGTGGGGGTAAGGTATAAAAGTGTACAGATTACATTACATACAGAATTACAATAATTTCCCTTTTTTATATGGGTTGATATATAGATTAATGTTATTGGCATGATCTGTAAAGAAGGCTTTTGTTAGCAAATAGACTTGAAAATTAAGACAAATTGATGAAAGCCATGAAAAATGCTAAGATGTTCAATAAACACATCACCTTACTGGCATATAGGTAGTAGTGCCCTAATAACTTCCCTCTGGCAATCTATCAAAGCTCTAAACTCCTCCCCTACTAGTTTGTAGATGTGAAGGACCAATCAGCCACTGAAGCAAGAAAGTCCTTCACAGCCACAGACATCAGCCCTTCAGTTATTTTTTCTTACTGCCACTGGAAGAGAAGGGTCCCTGAGAAGACTGCTCCTCTCTGACTTGGCTCATCTTCAACTGTGTAGAATGTTGAATTGTTTGTTCAAAAAAAGAGGAATATTTTTGCAATATTTCATTCTCTGTTTCAGCATGTTTTATACTGTGTTTAATAACATTATTACTATTTTCTGTGCGATTTAAAGCATTTTCTATGGGATTTGTTTGTCTTTGGTGAATGTTTGAAGAGTTTCTCCACTGGGACTGTTGTAGCACAGTTCTGATATTGCCTCATGCTGCCATAATTGCGAGTAAATCACTGATGTTATTTCAGTTTGCGTAAGGTTTATTTTAAAAATTTTGACAGAAAACTTGCTGTTTTTACTGTCTTTTATTCATATCTTCAAGTACATAAGTGCATTGTGTAATTTGATGACATTTTAAACAACTTTATGTTTAAATAGCGTTTTGGCACCATTTTATTTAAAAAAAAACATTTTTGACAGGAATTTTGCTTATGTTTATACTTAATTCCTTATCTAAGACTATTTTATGCTGTTTCTGTTATTTTTGGGCTGAGTCTATACTTTTATTTCTTAAATTTGGGATCCATTTTATTTATGGAGCTCCTGACAGAAAGCTTTCTTAAGTTCATACTTAATTCCTTGTCTATGACTATTTTATGCTATTTCTTTATTTTTGATCTGAGTATAGCTTTTATTTCTTAATTGTGACATTCAGCATAGTATTCAATTTCTGTTTATTAATGAAATTTTCTTAAGTTTATTTTTAATTCCTTGTCTAAGACTATTTTAGGCTGTTGCTGTGCATGTGGGACTGAAGCTAGACTTTATTAAAATTGAGGATTTGGTGACATGTATTTATGTTTTGTGCTGGACTACTAAAATTGATGTTTTTTTTCTCAGTATTCAGTACAGTGCCCTACAGAAATAGACTTCAGATTGCTATTTAAGGGGAGAATAGTAGAATTTGTCCCTTTGTATACTGGGCTGACTGTGCAGCCAGTATTGGTATGTTTCTAGCTACAATTTTGTCACCTGACTTTATGGACTTAGATACGGTTCCCACTCCCCCACCAACTTCTCCTTATGCACCTAAAATTCACACTAATTAATCACAATATATGCCTCAGCCTACAACTTGTGACACCATGCAACCTCAGCCAGGCTATCAGACCATTTGCCTTCTTTACCTCCAGATCCCCTGGTGTGGGATATGGTACCAGAAATGCCCACAAGACAAGGGTCGATCACATCCTCCGGTGTTGTATTATTGCCTGCTTCAAGTATGGGAGAACTAAACTCTTTAGGTGCAGAGGAGGTCAGGAGTGCAGATTCTGTTGCAAGAGTTGACATGGGGAATCTCCCACTACTGTAGTATGTGTTAAAAAAAATAGGGGACTTAACATTTACCATGTTCTTCAGTAGCAGGACAGTTTTTTTCCCATTGTTAGTTGTTTAAAGAGTGCATACTCAGGTTGTGACTAATGCCGGTGCTTACACCTCCATTCTATCATCCTTGGATCCTGATTTTGTTGGGGATCCAGGTATGAGGTTTCCCTTGTGTCAGAGTCTGTTTGGCTGCTCCTGAATTCAGCAGAGTTTGTGATCTTTAGGACACTGGTCATGGAGACCTTCCTTCCATTGATCGCTACATTGGAGGTTTGTAAGGAAAGCATGAATTCTCCTTTGCTCATGGAGGCTGTGCCTGATAATGTGTGTGGGATATGTTTGGGAACATTTCACTGCCAAGCCCCCCTGTTTGTGGACCCTCCTTCGGTGTTCTCAGCAACATCTTCTAGTAAATTGATTTTATCTCCTACAAACCCACTTTCTTCCGATACTAGGCAAATGGCTAGCATCTTAGGGAAATAAGCTAGCTCAGTCCAGCATAGTAGTTGTTAAAGCTTTCTTTATCAATGCATTTAATATAAATTGGTGTTGAGCTATATGCATAATTTAAACAAGATGCTGCTTCATTACCTGCTAAACAAAAAGTCTATGTCAAACATATTTGTTTCCATTCAGTCTCAAAACTTGCTCTAAACAGTGACTTGGAGGGACTGATACTATTTCTAGAAAGGCAGCATTGTCAGTGGTGATATAAGCGATATGCTTGCTGGCACAGTCAGTATTTTTCTGATAAATTTATAACCTGAGATTATGAATCCTTCATTTGAGCCTCAGTATGTGTTTTTGTACAGCAGCTCATCATCACAGTCATGACAGATGTAAATGGAGGCGGGATAGTTGCAAATGTTTCATTTTCCTTAGTTTTCCTCCTGTGACCAGGATAATTTTTGGCAGTTTTCCTAAACATTCTTGGACAGACTGCATCCTTGTTTCTCTTGTTTCCACTCTCCCAACTTTGCATGTGGAAAATTCTATGGTATGCCCAAAATTGTCATGTCCAGCTCATTCTTTTCCTGGAATCCCAGTTATTGGTGCTGCCTTTCATCAGACAAGAGTTACAGAGGTGGACAAAACAATTGAGTTTCAGTCCGGAACCTCCTGTCTCCTCTTCAGTATCAGTGTAATCTGTCCAGATGCATTTGGTTGATTTTATCTGGGGAGCTATGTCATCGGGGATGCAAGTGCAAGCCATTTGGGAACCCAAGGATACACAGACGCACATCAGTATCATTGAGATGTTGATAGTGATTCATGCCTTGAAAGTCCTTCACCACCTTTGGACTCTGTCCTATGTTTGTAGTTACAGACAACACCACAGTGATGTGCTACCTCAAAAAACAAGAGTGTATGATGTATGAGGCCTCACCCTCTGTGGCAGTTGGCAATGATAACATAGGAGCAATATTTTCAGTATTTTCTGACTCGGAAGGCATCATACATATCATCAGAGCAGAACATTGTGGCAGACAGATTAAGCAGATCCTGAGCAAACCCACGAGTGGAAGCTCAAGGCAATGAAGTTCCAGGATCTAAACAAGATGTGGGTAACACATCAAGTAAATCCATTTGCTTCCTTTAAAAACACGCAGCCTGGAAAATTCTGTTCCAGACATCCTTGCAGCCATGCTTGGAGGATATATACCTTCTTGTTCCCTTGGAGGAGAATATTGCTGTATGCATTTCCACGCTTTCCGCTGATTCAAAACGCACTTCTGAAAGTTCAAAGAAAAATACCGCAAATCATTATGGGGACCCCTTATTGGCCTAGCCAGTCTTGGTTCTCCCTGTTATTGTCCAAGGGCAATTACCACTGACTTCTTCACATGCTGGATCTGCTCACACAGTCTCAGGAGCAACTGGTGCACCCCAGTTTGAAGAAACTTTAATTGACAGAATGGATGGTTCAGTCTTGACTTCATTTAGACACTTCATGAGAATGTGCAGCATGTGTTAAAAGAGACCAGAAAACATGCTACTAGAAAATCTTATGTTTATAAATGGATGAGGTTTTCTAAGTGGTGCCTAAATGTAAACAGAGGGTGTGGCTTATCATATACGTCCATTAAGGTGCATTTAGTGTCCATTTCTGCCTGTCAGCCAATGGATCCAGGAGTATTGCATATGAGACCACCTTGAAAGGAAATTCCTCTTTTTTGTGACCAAAATTATGTTCTTGAAGAATTGATCTCACCACCCTTTGAACTGGCATCTCATGCTGATCTCAAATTCTTAACAAAGAGCAACTTTCTGAGCTGCAGGCTCTCATGGTGGGAGAACCTTAACTGATTTTTCACTGATAAGGTTATGTTACATTCTAAGCTTTCTTTCATGCCAAAAGTGGTCTGAGAATTCACTTTCAATCAGTCTGTCAATCTTCCTGTGTTCTTCCCAGAAATTAAGAATAAAGGAGAGAGGATACTTTATACCTTGGATGTGCATATGTAGCTCAGATACTACCCTAACAGAACAAAATCCTTTAGGAAGTGAAAAAGTTCTAAGTAATTCATTGCACATTGGTTGTCCTCTGATTTTGTTTTTTGCCACACCAACCAACAAACCATGGAAAGTTGAATGCAGACAAGGTAAAGGCACACTCCCCCAGGATCTTTTCCTCTTCTGTGGCGTATTGGAATGGAGTGGACTGCTGAAGTATTCTAGAGGCAGCAGTTCAGTCCTCCATCCATATCTTCATATAGGACTACAAACTGGATGCTTTTTCTAGATCCAGAGCAGGCTTTGTGAGGACCATTATCCAGGGGCTCCTGGAGCCTTATTTGTCATGTTACACATGCCAGTGTATTTACTGCTCAGCTTTGAAATTGCCTTTTTTCTATTTTCCCAGCTGTTTTCCTGTAGCTTAGCACTGCTCTTCCCTTCTCCCCCATTTTCTTCAGTGTGTGTGTTAAGACTCTATTGCAGCCACATGTCTGTTGCTGGAGTGTGTCAAAGCATCATTATTTGACCTTTGGAATGCCATCTTGTATTAAGATCTGCACAGTTTGGAAATTAAACTATTTAACAGTCTCCACAGGTGTCATTTCGATTGAGCCACCGTCTGCTAGCATTATCTGTGGTGGTGAGTAAATATCTCAATACATCTTGCTACAGTTTAGGAGATTACACTTGCTATGCACAGCCAGGGGAGGCAGAACATTATCCTTCCTTTTACAGGTTGGGAAAGCTTTGGGAATCTACCCACATGCCAGTAAGATAGTGTGCTTGTTGAACATAGGATATTTGTATAAATTCCATTTACCATTAACAGTAGATGTTCATAGAGCATGATGCCTTACTGGCATACCTCTCAACCTCTTAGTGCAAGAAATCTGGACAGAAAAACACACATTTTATGAGGAGCAGACCAATATTATGAGACAAAAATTGACATTCTGCGGAAATTTAGACAGTTGAGAGGTATGCTTACTGGCAGTACTCTTCACCATCCCCCTTTTGTTTGGTGCATATGGCAGGCTGCTGGAGTTGGTGTTCTGGTTTGCTTCAGCAACCTGTTTTTGTTGTGTATATGTGTGTGTGTGTGTGTGTGTGTGTGTGTGTGTGTGTGTGTGTGTCGTTTTTGGTTTGGAACAGTAGGTGTTGGCAAATGTTGTGTTTCCATCTGCTCTTCCTGTTGGACCCTAGAAAACTGAAAGGATTCTGTCTGTAAGTGGGGAGGGCTGTCCTGGTCCTGCCAGGTGATTGGTTCTATACCCTCACAGACAGGCAATGGGAGGAGTTATCAGCTCTAATAGACTGCCAGAGGGAGGATAGCAGGGCACTGTTACCCATATGCCAGCAAGGCAATGTATTCTAAAAACACCTACTGTTACTGTAAGTGGAACTTACACAACTGTATTTTCCTATCTTCCTGTGGAGGAATTTTGTTTTAATCAGACCACAGCCAGGACGAATGAGATATTTTTATGGGAACAAGTAGGTGTTCCCCATGAAACGATGTGATAGTATGATATTTTGCAAATGGAAATATCTCTTTCTTCACCCATCCCTCCTTTATTGCCAGCGTACCTCAGGATAATAAAGTTATTTTCTCTCACTATGTTTATGATCCAGCATCACTTTCAGCTGTGTCTCATGGTGGCAACAAGTTGGTCCTTAACTCCAACTCTTCTTCTCATGATAAATAAGGCAAAATGTTGGACCACACAGATAACAGAATGTTTTCTTCTTCCAGTTTAGCCTTCAGTATTCTGAATTAACAGGCATACATATGGAAATCTATGCTTTGTCATATGGACAGTCTGAGGGAATTGGCTACCACTTTTCCTATAGAAAAAAAGGCTTTTTTAAAGCCAAACTGATTCTACCCTGTTTAAGGTATGTAAACATGCTTTGAAGCATACCTGTCAACTGACCAGATTTTCACAGAATGCCCAGATTTCTGCCTCATATTTTTGGTCTGTTCTTCTTAACATTTGTGGTTTTCTACCAAATCAATGGAATGATCTGAGGACTGAAGTCACTAAATAATCACATACATTTGAGTTTCAGACTTCAAATCCATCAGAAAATGCATGTTAATACAAACCACGTTATTCTAGCAACTAAGTTTAGAAGAGCAATATTTAAAAATATATACCTATTTATGGGCCTTTGTTCCCCATTATGTCAGGCTTTGTCCAGATTTCTAACACCAAGATGTTTAGCGGTATGCTTTGAAGAGTATGTATGATCATGGAGATACTGTTTCCTGTGCCACTGCTACTGTTACAGTGTTGAAAAGATAAACTTGTGTACATAACCAAAAATTGTTGATGAAGTAAAGTTTGAACTTTTAGATTCATCTTTAGAAAAGGAGGTATTGTTTTGCTCTTCTGCTACCTTGGTTCTCAAACAATATGATTAAAGGGAGGAAATTGGTTCAGAGAGTCTCAAAGATTTTTCATGTACCCCAATACATATCTTATCGGCCTCTCTCATTCACAAAAAAAGCCAAATTAAAAAAAATAATTTTCTGGCAAACAAGATGTAAAAAAAAGAGATGGCTAGATGGAAATAACTAGGAACAGGGCTTCCTTTCAGGAAAAAGGAACAGACAAGCAGTAAAGAATGACTATGTCAGCATTCTTCCCCCCTTCCATCTCCTCCAGCCAGTATCTGTACATTACTGTCCCACAAACTAGCCCTCAATATCCCCTTTGGCAAAACATGTTTCAAATTCTTGGGTGCTAAAAGTGCTACAGGAGGATTAGAGATGGCACTGGATGCAAAAAACTCCTTACAGAAAAATTCCTCCCCACCCCTCCGAAGCAAACAAAATATTTTCTTCATGTTCATAAGTTGTTGTACACCCAAGGAGTCAGAGAAACAGTGCCTGTAAGTCAAAGGGAGAAAGGCATCTATTCCAGCATAATTCTGGTATGAAAGAATAAGGCCTCTTTGGAGACCAATACTAGAGCTCTCATTTCTAAATCTGTATATCAAAGTACTAAAATTCAAAATGTTTACCTTAACAGAAACTGTTATTGCTGTTACCCCTCATATGTGTTACTTAGTAACACTAGATCTGATGTTGTCATTTTCATTCTTCCTCAACGTATGGGTCTCAGATCCATCCTCAGATCTGGCTCAGCAGCATTTACTTAGACTCTTGGATCCGACTCTCAAGCTCCTCCCTTTACCCAAAATGCCTCAGAGGCTAGAATACCTCAGATCTCTTTTGCTGCTTCTACGCTTCAGATGTGGATTGCTATCTCTTGAGCTTAACCGTATTTGTGAGTTAAAATAGAAAATGTTATATTTCTTCATATTTTTTCTTCTCTATTTCTCACCTTTCCTCCTTTTTCCTTAATCATTGAGTTTTTCTCCATTATGCTTTAAACAATTCCTACCCCTTTTTTTCTTGCGGTACAGTTTTTTTTACCATCATTGGTAATTCTGCCTTCTTTTCTTTAGCTTTAAGATTCTACCCATTCTTAGAGTATTTCTGATATGCCATTGCCGGTATGTCTTCTTTCTATATATTTTATAATTTATATATGAAAAAAACTCTCCTTCTTTCTTTCTTATATTTCTTGTTGTTAACATGGCTGAAAAGCCAACAGGTTTTTAAAAGAGCACTTCCTGTGGGGATAAGTACCCAATTCTCATGCCCACATGGGGTGTGTGTATTGTTTAGGAGTGGCCCACGTTGAAACCTCCTGTCAGAGTTGCTCAGATTTCAGTTCTTGGTCCTTAAGTGATTGCTGCAATAAAGTAGTTCTAAAAGGCTTGCTGCCGTTGACTGCTTCTTCTACTGCTGCTGCTGTTTCAGGGGCTGAACCCCCTTTTAAGAAACAAAAATTGTCTTCGGAGTCCAGGGAGACAACCCTGATATATAGACTGTATTTTATATAGCATATGTCTTAGACAGAAGTAGGTTAAAAAAATAAGAAAGACAGACAGAAAGACAGCTGAATGCACAGGTCCCAGGATAGAAAAATGCCCAATCCTGATGTGTGCTGTGGTGCCAGGACTGGAAAGAAATAGTGTAGAATCCTCAAAGTACTGAAACATTCTTGCAATGGGAAGGGTAGTAGAGTTCAACAGTATTTTACGAGCTCTGAGGGGAATCCTGTGATTAGATGGGACACAGTACAACAGAAAAATCCATTCGTTTGCAGCATTCAAATGACATTGATAAGGTCTGTCAGATTGTTAAGAAGAAATGGCCTGTCTTGATGTCACATGAACAGGTTAAGGAGATTGTTGGTGAGTGCCCGTGTTTTTATTTTAGGAACAAGAAATCTTTAATGTGATTACTTTGTTATGGTAGGCCTAAGCGTGATTCTACTTTAAGTGAAATAGGCACTTTTCCTTGTTGGAAGTGCCATTTGTGTAGGTACATAAATAGAATGAACTGTTTCCAGCATCCTGTGTTTAATAAGTTGTTTGAGTTTAGAGTGAGAGCTGATTGGTCTACTAGGAATGTGGTTTACTTAACTCAATGTGGCGCTTGTTTGTTATTTTATGTTGGTAAGGTGAACCGCTTTTTAAGGGAGTATATTAGAGAGCATCTTAGTGGTATATGCAAGGGAGATGGAAAGAATGTGCTAGCTAAGCACATTATTGACACCAGTGTTGCACATTCCTTTAGTTTTATGGTTATTGAGTATTTGTTTGAAGATCTATGGATGGGTAGTTTTTATAGTAAAACAGAGAAACATGAAGTTAGCTGGATTGTTAAATTACGAGCTGATTGAGCTCCTGGGTTGAATGGCAAGGTCCCCCTAAAACCTTATTTAAAAATACGCATTTTATGTAAATGATTAATTTTATTTTTGTGTGTTTAATTTGTTTCACTTTATACATTTCTATTTTAATGAGTGATGCTTTTCTGCCAGCTATTGCATTTCTGTTAGGTGTGATAATATGTGATTGGTTACACCTTCATGACAGCTCTGTCAGCTGCTGATATACAGCCACTGTTTCATTGTTTTTGATTGGATGCCGAGTTTTTATGTGGTTGAATATCCTTTTTGGGGTGTTTCTCACATTTGTTTGTAATTGGATAAATGTTCCTAGATGTTTTTAATTGTTTAATTATTTAATCAGATATATCCTTGTTTTTGCTGTATTTGCTGTATGGTCTAATGAAGTATGGTTATACTTTGAGAAAGTGTTAATCTCTTATTAAACTTATTTTTATTTGCCTTCTTATTCCATATTTCATCCTTTCCACTTACATTTACATATTTTACCTGCAATGGGATTAGGCCAGGCTAGGGAGAGGATAGCCTCATCCTGTTGTAGAAGAAAGTACTAGGGCACAAAAACTGACAGGTCAAAAAAGAACCATAAAAATGATATAGAGTGGACTATTGAGGATAAGAAAGAAATTATGTATTGTTACTATTATGCAAGAAGGCAAGAATTTCCAGATAGAAGATATACAGAAAGATTAACAGAGAACTTAGAGGAAAGAAAATACTTGTACAAGAAAAACTGTCAAAAGTTTCAAATGCAAACTTATGTTCATTAATACAATAGATTCATGAAAAACATTATATAGACCAAGAAACAGTGGGCTGTTTGGAAAAAGAAGCACTCAAGGAAGTGTGAAAAATAAAGAACAAAATCTAGAGATTTATGAAAGTTAGAAAAAAAACATGAATATGAGAAAGAAATAAAGATCTAATATGGTGCAATATTCATGCAAAGGAGAAAACCAAACTAATCAATACAAAAAGCAGCTCCAAAGAAAGGCACCTAGATATGGAAAATTTCAAAATACAAAAAATAAGATCACAAAGGTGGAACATTGAAAAGAAGATCAGCAAATTAGAAATTAAAAAGAAGCTGAAGTTATGGAATACCTGCAAAGTGAAGGATTTAGTATAGGGAGTCTAACACAGGTTATGTCACAGGGCACTGGAATCATAGGACTCAGTGAAACCAAGCAACACAGTCCATGATGCACATGATAAAGCTTTCCAACAGTTGCATCAGGCACCTACTTAGGTGGGCTGAACCACAAAATTTAGCTATTGGCATCCAGTTTCTTCAACTGACCTCCACAGCCATGGTAACTACGGACATGTCCAATGTGAGATGTGAGGCATTACCTCAACAGGGTAATCCATGGTTCATGAATACCACAGATCAAGTCACACATCAGTGTTCTGGAAATGAGAGCAGTCCTCCTAGCATTGCAGGCATTCTGGGACTGGATCCCCCAAGGTGTAATATCCATCCACTCTGACAGTATGGCAGTGATGTGGTATATAAATAATCAAGGTGGAACACAATCCTACTCCAGTTGGAGAAAAGCCATGAGGGTTTGGGAATGGGCCATAATATCACATCACTTTCTCACAGCAACTCTTATACCAGGGACTTCAAATGTGATTTCAGACAGATTGTGGAGACAGATACAGCTCCCACAAAAATGGTCTTTCAATGATGCAGTGGTTCAGAATGTGTTTCACAGGTTGGGAAGGCCCTGCTGCAGTCTCTTTGCTTTGCCATCAAACGCCCAATTCTGCATCTTTTCCACCATCCTCCAAAAGTGAGAGCCACTAAGAAACACATCCTCCCATTTTTAGCCCCAGGTCCTCTGCATGGATTCTCCTCATAACCCCATTCTGGTCATGACAGATATGATTCTCCCTGCTTTGCCTCATCTCAAGAGAAGACTTCTCTTCTTTCAGCACTCAGACATTTGACCCTTTTGTTTCCGCCCATGAGGTGATCAACTTGATAAGTGCTCAGAAATCTTCAGTCAGGATATTTACAAAAGTAAATGGGAAAAGACTTCTATTTGGAGAGCTCAGAAGAATATAGAACCCTTTTCATCTTCTATTTTGCAGGTGCTTCCCTTCTTAACAGACATTTTCAACATTTTCAACTAAGGAGCTACCTGTTCTTTTTTTAAGGTTCAACTTGGTGGCTATATCATCCTTTCACCTGGGATTTTTCTCTTCCTCTTCAGTCTTATCTAAGGTATGCACAACATTTTAAAAGAGTTTTCTACACCAGGCCACTTTTAATGTGCCCTGCATCCCTATGGTATCCAAATTTGTGCTTGAAAAGTTAACTAACCCCTTCTTTTGAACCAGTCCATTCTGCAGAAAATACATTTTTGACCTGGGAAGCTGTCCTCCTAGTAGCCATTACCTCTGCAAAGAGGGCTTCAGCACATCATGTTCTATCATCAAAATTGCCTTACTTGTTTTTTGTTTAAGACAGTCACACTCAGGACCAGCCCTTCATTCATGCCCAAGGTAGCCATCTAGGCAAATTTTAATCAGTCAATTCACTTATTGGTATCTTTCCTAATTATTATAACAAAGGTGAAGATCAGTTACATTGTTTAGATATACAAAGATAAGTCATATTCTGTCTTCATCATACAAAAAGATTCAAAAAGGATGAACAACTGTTTCCTTCTGTAATGCTAAGAAATGTCAAAAAGTCACTGAAGTTACTCTACCCAAGTGGATATCAGATTGTATCATTTTAATTACACCTGCTGTAGGAGACCCCCAACTACTAGACTGAAAGCACACTCTGTCAAAACTCAAGACACTTCCTCTGCCTTTCTAAGAAATTTGCCATATGAGGCAGTTGCTGTGGCAACTGCATGATTAACTTTACATACATTTTATAGGTTCATAGGATGATACTAGGCTATTGGCCCAGAAGCCCTTATAAGCCTAGCTAAGAATTTCACCCATATTCCCTCAAACTCAGCACCTGTTTCCACTGTCCAGCAGGGACACAGGTGGGATCACAGGGGTATATAGGTTTAACTTGACTAGTGTTAAAGCTTTCTACCCTTTCCATAGCAGAGGATGGTTTCAATCCATCGACTTCTGGGTTGTGGGCCCAACACGCTTCCGCTCTGCCACTCTGTTTGTTCAGACCAACTGCTATGCTATCTTCCAGTCTAAATTTCTAGAAAAATGCACACACAAACAGGTCCTTGATCACCTTCTCCAAGGAAATCTTCTTACCCCAACACAGCATGGTTTTCACCCAAAACATAATACTGCTACTGTTCTGACATCCTTCATAACTACTATCGCAAAATCCCATGACAACAGTAAGTTAATCTCCTGTTTGTTTCTTGAGTTATCCAAAGCCTTCAACACTGTTTCGCCTCGGACTGCTATCTAAACTAGATTCACTAAAACTCTCCAACTCTGCTCTATCTTGGTTCTCCAGTTACCTGTCCAACAGATTCCAGGCAGTGAAATATTCTCTCCCTTCCTATATGTACAAACTAGGGTGCCCCAAGGCTCCATCGTTGAACCCCTTCTTTTTAACATCTTCATTAATAACCTTCACTCTTCTTGCCCACTCTCTATTATTCAAAGTGCTGACATGTGCACAATCATACCCTGCTCTGATAACATCACTCAACTTCATACCCTCACCCAAAAGTCTCTCCACTCTGTCAAAAGAGTTTACTTCCAACCAACTGCTACTGAACCCCAAGAAAACCAAACTTCTTCTTTTCCTGCCTACAACTCTCCAACATCGTAAAACTACCTTTTCTGTCTCCTTCCTGAACAATGCAATCATCTCTACTGAACTTCACACTAAGCTACTAGGTGGTGTTATAGATGACATCTAACGTTCAATCTTCACATTCAGCAATGCATAAAAAAAACTCATCAAAGGCTAAGCCTACTTTACAGACACTAAAACTCCCTCACTAATACCGCCAGACTCTACCTTTCACAAGCCTTCCTACTCCCCACACTACTTTATGCAGCCCCTATACTAACATTCCTCTTATGACTAAATTAGAACTTATCTATTACAAAATTACAATATTTGCCTGCAATCAGCCTTATCGCAGTCATCACTGTATAGCCCTAAAAGCTCTGCAGTGGCTGGAATTTCATCACCAAATTCTACTTTCCCAGCTTCACATGACTCATTCAGTCTTACAAGAACAATGATCCTGCACCTCTGTCTCTACTCTCATCCAGCCCTACACTCCCAAACATCCTCTACATAGCTCTCAGCATCTACTGCAAGTTTGTAAGTCCAGTACAAATATTGGCAAACTACTTTACAGCTATTCAGTAGCTCATGCCTGGAATAAATTACCATTAAATATCAGGTCTATCAGCAACTTAAACACTTTTAAAACAGCACTAAAAGAGAGCCTTCGTGAATCATAGTCATGCTTCTGTAATGACCCAACCTAACAACCATCACCTAACATTCTGCTGCCCTCTCAGCTAATAATTTCTGTAGTTCTTTTCACTGTCTGCCTTCTTGAGGTTATCCTCCTGCATGTGTTCTACACTTATAACTTTTCTGTTTCTCTTTTACTCTTTTCCTAACTTATGACCTCTTACTAAGTTTCTCTCCCAAGCTATGTTTGCAGTTTGTCTTCACTCTTCATCTCCTATATATTCTACATTCTTATTATGCTGTTTTTGGACAGATTTTACTTACCATTATTTACTTTTATTATTATATTTTTGTCTATACTTTAGTTTGCTACATTAACTCCTGTTCACCTGTAAAAGTATACCATATTAGTTGTTTATTAGCTGCAGTATTATTCTTGTATCTTCTAATTTTGTCACCATTACTGTCTCTAAGCATTACAGTTTAAACACTCTAGAACTAAAGGATTTCTTGTCTTAGGCTGTCCAAGGCTTGTTGGGGATTATGTTAACTAGTTTATAGTGTCTGGACAGGACCAGAATGAATAAGTAAGTTATGTAGTTACCAGAATATTAGATGTATCTGGTCTCTGCCCAGATACTGGTATGACCTGCCCACATTTCCCCTTACAAAATTTCCTTTCCAAAAGGATCTGTAGGAATTCTGTGCACCTGTTGTGCTGTTTGGTTCCTCATGGAATAATGCATTATCTGTTGTACTGTTACATTTATGTTAGTAGGTTATAAGTTGACTATTCACTTCACACAGTCACAGGAGCAGTGCTTTATGGAACAGTAGAGAAGCTCAAACTTGCAGAAGTCTCATTGCTAAAAAAAGGATACCAAAACGACCAGTCCACCAGCTTCCAGTGTATGGTATGAGACCAGATAAATCTATCATTCTAGTAAAGACTTAACTTTCTTTTATGGTGAATACCTGACATATCTCATTTTTTAGTGTATAATAGGCTGCTAAAATTAAGAAATGTGAAGCAGCACTTATTAAATTAGTTTTATTCCATCTTTTTCCTTGTCTACTTTCCTTTCTTACTTTATAGTATTTATTTTATTTAACTTATTTATTTTATAGAATATGACAGAGTTTCAGCCTTCCACTGCTAACTTTATGAGCTTAAAAGACAACATGTTTCTTGCAATAACTGAATCTCAGAACACAACTGGGGACTCAGTATATTCTAACTGCATATCAAAACTTTGGAATGCAATTCCACCAACCCTCAAAACACTTGACAATCAGCCAGCCTTTAAGTTAAATCTAAGGCAGCACCTTGTAACATCTTGGCTTTCTAGTTGTGTATCTCAAGGATAGCACATTGCTAACACCTGATAATACTCTTCACTGTGCCTATCTTCTCCTATCCTCTGTCATCTCTCTTCTGTCTCTCAATCTGTATTCTAACACTTGCGATCACCTTTCAAACTCTCTCATTACACTCTGTAATTTCTCAAGTACTTTTGTAGTTGTGTACCTTAAGGATAGCATACTACTAACACCTGCCAACACTCTCCCCAACCTGATATTTTCCCCCACCTTCTGTCATCTATCTTCTGTTTCTCAATCTGTATTCTAGCACTTGTGGCCACCTACCAATCATTCTCCTCACCCTCTGTCATTTCTCAAGTACCTCTTAGTCTGCATCCCAATATATTGACCACCCCTTACCATCATCCCTTGTTAACCCTGTGCATTTCTCCCAATAACACTTATTTCATTTTACTCCTTATTGTATGACAAACTACTATATATAGCCTTTTATTCTGCAACGTTTAGTGGGTCTATATTATGTGATCGAAGAATCTCTTCTTCAAACACATAATAATCGACACATATACAGCGAACGCTGTAAAGCGCGAATGGCCATGTCCTCAAATTTTTTCCTCGGGGAAAAAATTCAGCTGGCCGTTATCGGGAATTGCCCTTTTCTTCAATGTAGAGTGATCTCGGAGTTGGTATATTTTGTTAGGGGAGGATGGGGGGCAAAGCCCCCCACTTAATTAGTCTTTTAAAGTTTATTTTTTATTTTACAGCCACGTGAATTTTTTTCCTGAGGAAAAAATTAGAGGACATGGCCATTCACAGTTTACAGCGTTTGCTGTATACTTGTCGATTATGTCGATTATTATGTGTTCGAAGGAGAGATTCTTTGATCACATAATATAGACCCTGTTTAGTGACTACTGCTAATTGTAATTGCTGACAGGAATGCTTTTTTCACTCCTGTGAATCATACCAAAGTCTATTTAAGCATTATGCTTATTAGCACATCCATGGTGCAAATAAGCTTTGTGATTTTACTCACAGTATTACACGTCCTCTTTGTCTTCAAATTTTGTTTTGCATTTTCTATTTGTATGCTAGCATGACATAATATTCCATATGTACTCTAATATTGATTGATCATCTTATTTGTCCAATGAAAATTTGTACTCTGTATAGCAGTACATCCTTGGATATCATTAGTCACCATTTGCAACAGTGACAACAGTGACAATCCTCCACTAATCAGAGACATTCATAATTCTCATTTGTGGAGTAGCCTTTGGCTATTTGGTTGTATCCTGCCCAGGATACAACAGACAGCTAGCTTCACAAAGCTCTGGTTGCCTCCCACGCCTTCACTCTGAGTGCCAATTAGGCAAGCCTATTTGTGGATGAAAATCAGCATTCCAAGTGAAGATTACGTCATCAATACTTAAGAATTTTCTTGCTGCCTCAAGGAATAACATTTGTGATGCTTCATAGGAGCAGCAATTGGCTACAGGTTTCATTTCTATTAGATAAGTCCTCATAGAGGAACCCTTACACACAGAAATGTTGCCTTTTTGTATTTATTTTAAGAATTTTTTTTTTTCCAAAGAGCAAGCTTTCCTGGAGACCAGCTGTAGCTTTTTTTCCTTTCTCAACTGGTTTGCGAAAGTGCAACAATTTAAAAAGTTGATTCTTTATTGTCTCTTACATTTTTCCTTATTTAGATGATTTACTGATCTTTGCAGAGTCTTTTGCCAGATGTCAGGAGTTTTTAACATGAGATGTGATGTCCCTTTTCTTCCGATTCAATGCATGATTTGTCAGATCTGATCAGTTCCAACCTCGGCACCATTCTTGAAGCTTTCAGATCCAGCGTTCTAACTCTTCCCCACCAATAATTCCCTCCATTCCACCTTAATACCTTAGCTCTTATTTGCTGCCTGAAGCAGTCAGATGCGTTCTAGGAGGGCTGCTGCTATAAGGCAAGTGTATCCTCTCTCTTCCATAAAATCTCCTCTCCTACCAAGAACTTTGTCTCTCCAACTTTTCTCTATAACATTTATATATATATATATATATATATATATATATATATATATATATATATATATATATATATATGAGACTGATAGCACAGTAGCTGGTAGATATTTAGGTATAGTGTTAGTGTGTTTTTCTTGCTTATACATTGGCTTTTTGGTAGTAGTAAATATTTAAAAAAAAATATATATATATATATATATATATATATATATATATATATAGTGTTAACAGTTGTTAGTGTGTGTTTTCTTTTAGTAGGATAGTACAGCTGTGTGGTAGATTTCACTTGACTGTAGTTTTCTTTCAGTTTTCAGGATGTTTGACAGCCATTTGTTCAAAAAATGTGCAGAATGTGTGCACAAAATCCTTTCACATGCTCGGCATTCTCTTCATGTTTATTGCTTGGGTGCTGCCCATTTGGAAATAGAATGTGAGATCTGTGTCTCTTTTGGCTCGAGGGTTCTCCAAACCTGTTGAGAAATGCTGATTGTTAAGGATCTTCTTCTATCACAGACAGGGTCTTCTCACTCTGAGGCTTCTTGTTCATTTAGTGTTGCTGGGTCCCCTGCTACAAAACAGGACAAAGGCATGAACAAAGATAAGGATACACAAAAAGAGAAAAGAGAGAAATAAAGACCTGAACAGGAGAAAAGTGGAAAAGAAAATTAGAAAAAAACTAGGAAATGGTCTCTGGGTCCTGCTGCTTTAGATGGTCTGCATTCAAAAACTCCCAGGAAATCAGAGACGTCAGTTTCTCAGGTCTGATCTTTCTCACCTCAACTGCAGTTTTCCCTGGAACTAGTAAATCCGGGACTGCATTTTCCCCTATCCTCCAGGAGAAAAGATACTCATGACAACCTTCAGTGTTTTTTGGTCAACCAGATGCCTTACTGAACAAGATGATGAGAAGTTTCTGAAAATGTAAATGCAACCTGGGGTTCTCTCTGTGCAGGCACCTTTGAATGTGCCAAGTACTGGTCCAACTACCCCTCTCTTCTTTATTCAGTACCGATCCAGCCCTCTGACCCAGTTATCCTGGATTCAACTTGCCTCAGTGCATCTTTGTCAATGCTGACAGTTCCAGCTGCTTTAACTCTGAGAGCTTCCCTATTTCTTTTGACTGATAATTTTGGATTAAAGTTAGTCTAGGAGCCAAAGTGTTGTTAGTGGGACTGAAGGGGATGGGTTGTCTCCAAGACTTTCAGAGCCATCTCTGCCTCAGATCAAAGATTGCCCTTGGGGTCTAGACCCTTCAGGACATGGAGATTTTCTACTTCTCCTCCTCCATGTTCTTGGAAGCCTTTGGTTCTGACTTGGCTTCATCCTGGGTAGCACTGCCCATTGATCCCCTAATCAAACTCATTGCTCACTGGGCATGCAAGGACCCTGATGTGGTGGAATCAGTACCTACGAAACCAGATAAAATCTTGGCAGCACCTACAGACAGGAAGCATTGGAGCAGAGGTCCATTACTAGATGCCACGGTGGTAGCAATGGCCACCCAGAAGGAATTATTGGAAGAAAGTTCCTCTACCCACCCCCCTAACAAGGAGACTGGGACACTGGATATATTGAAGAAATAGATATACACTTTAGCAACCATTGCCGTCAGAAGGCTGAACTATTTAGTCATGTCACATGCTTCCAGAGAGACTTGACCAAAGAGTTTTCCCAGTCTGTCTCAGGTAATCTACCTGTGGATGTTCAGAAGACTGTGGACTGCCAGATGTCAACCTTTCAGACTCTGTCACCTGTCCATGTGCCTGCTTTCTAATACAGCAGATGGTCAGTTAGGGCAGCAGGCATAGGCATTACCATGCGTGGGCATGCCTGGATGTGCCTTTGTGATTTTGCAGAAGGCTTTAAGACATCCTTCATTCATGCCCCTTTTGATGGTTCCAAACTTTTTGGACCAAAGGTAAAAGAAATGTTAACCAAGAGTCAACAAGATGGTAAAACTCTCTCTGTATTGGGAATCCATTTCTCCATCCTGGAAAGGACAGTCTGTAGGAATCAGAGGGGTGGCAAGACGATAAAGTTCTGGAAATCACAGAGCTATTATCAAGACAGTCCTGGAGACAGATGTTCTAATGGCAGAGAGGACTTAACTCTAAAGGACGTCACCCAGGAGGCAGACTGCCAAACCAGGACTTTTGTGGTCCATTCACCAAAAAACCCTACCAGTGCCACTGAAAGGTAACCCAACTGCTGCACTCTGGAGACAGTTGGGGGTGCTTATCCGTGCATCCACTAGCCTGGCAAAGCATACCATCAGATTCTTGGGTGCTCAAAATTATATCCAGAGGCTATTCAGTTCCCTTTTTTGTTATCCAATGTAGAAGAAAAAAGTTCCAGATATTCCACACAGTCGGTGGGAACTTGCAGCTGCAGAGATTTCCAAGCCACTAGAGAAAAGAGTCATCCAGTCAGTCCCACAAGACTAATTAGAGTATAGAGTCTATTAAAGGTTCTTCTCAGTACACAAAAAGGCAAGAGACCTCAGACCTTTTCTGAATCTGAGTCATCTAAATCAGTTTGAAAGACAGACAAAGTTCCAATTGGTCATGATTCAGTCCATACTGCCTCTTCTGATGAAGGACAATTGTATGTGCTCCATTAATCTGTAGGATGCATGCTGTCATATAAAGATAGATAGGGATTCCAGGAAATTCCTTCATTTCCAGCTGGTAGCCAATCATTAATAATTTAGAGCACAGCAATTTGGTCTCACCACAGCCCCCAGGGTGTTTACCAATGTATTAGCAGTGGTTGCAGTGCACCTACACCTGCTAGGGATCCAAGGTTTACCATATCTCAATGAATGACTCCTCACTGCTACCTCCAGGAATCTGCTGTTATGTAATCTGAACTTCTTGCTGCACTTAATGCAGAACTTAGGAATCACAGTGAACCTACCCAAGAGTCAGCTAGTGCCAACACAACAAATAAAATTCATTGGATGCCACCTTGACACACCTTCACAAATTGCCAAATTGCAAAATTCCAGAATGCTTTCCCCTCATTAGGTGGCTTTACTTCATCATCCATTACCTCCATCAAGACTAATTCTTCAACTGTTAGGCCTGATGGCCTCTACAATTGTGCTGGTTCCAGTAGTCACATTCCACATGAGAGTACTTCAGTGGAATTTTTCTGTTCAATGGTCACAAAGCATTCATCTGTTCCACAACAAGATGTGCATTACTCAAATATGCAAGAATCATATCAGTTGCTGGATAAAATCTCTGTCAGTGATGGCAGGTCAAACCTTTTCCCTGATCAACCACAGGTTGTAACTACGGAGCCTCCCTTCTTGGGTTGGGTAGCATTTCAAAGGGATGATGATCTAAGGTTCTTAGACACATCTTGAGGCCAGTCTTCACATCAGTGTCTTGGAGATGAGGGTAATCCTCCTAGAATTACAGGCCTTTCAGGACTTCCACCCCAGGAGTGTTATTTCAATCCAGACAAGATGGCAGTAGTCTGGTACATCAACAAACAAGGAGGAACCCACTTGTACCCTTTGCATTGGAAAGCCATGAGAGTATGGCAGTTGGTGATGTCTTCAGTCATAGCAATGCACATCCCAGGAAAATCCAGTGTATTGGAGCACAAATTGAGCAGAACTATCTTAGTGGCTCATGAGTGGTCCCTCAATCCAGCAGTGGCAATATTAAATCTGAAGTAGGAACTTCATTTGTCAGCAACCTTTGGGATACGGATCCGATCTCGGATTCGAGCCGGCAACTTCTACCACAGCATAGATCTGAGCTCCTAGCTCCTCCCTTTACCCATAATCCCCTACCAACCCTGACTGACCTCAGATCTAGTTTGCCGCTCTTCAAGCAACAGCTAGATTCCAGAGCTCTTGGTCTGTCAGATCTTGTGAGGAAAAATGTTTTCATTTTCTCCTTATATTCTTCTTGCACGAGTGTGTGTGTGTGTTTAGGTTCCCCTTAACGTTAATTTTGCTTTCCTTTAGCTTAAATTAACTTAATTTTTACCGTTTATTTCTCCTCCCTGCCCTCGCTGGTCGCAATGTGTGTAGTGTGTTGGGGCCTAGCGGGTGTGTTACTTTTTAGTGATGTCGGAGGCCCCTAAAGCCATCTTTTCGAAATGCACCGAGTGTGGCCATAAGCTTTCACCGGCTGATGGCCACACCCGGTGCGTTAGGTGCCTTGGGGTTGGACACCTCTCCTCAGGTTGCACGATTTGCACGGCGTTCAACCCCAGGGCACTTAAGGACCGGAGGTCGAAGCTGATTCTGGCGGGCCTTTTCCCCCAGACCTGGCACCGGCCTCCGGTACTTCTGTGACCGCTACCCAGTCCTCGGTAGCGGCCACTCCTGCCCCCCTCCCTCCGGCCGGGACTCAACCTCCCGCTTCAACTCCGGAGGAGAGGGAGGCCAGGAAAGAGAAGCGGAGGGAGAAGCACCATAAGCAGCGGGCCGTGGACTCCTCCTCGGCCCTGCCAGCCAAACGGGCTTCTCCCTCCAGGGCTTCTGGTTCCCCTCCTCCTCGGATCTGATCCCCTCGCTTCTCACCGGGACCCAAGGAGGAGGTGACCCGGTCCCCGTCGAGGTCATCGAGGCGGCACTCTAGGCCTGCCTCGGTGGCTTCCTCGAGGTCCACCTTCGGTATGTCAGATGCAGACATGGACCGGATGATGAGGAGGTTCATCCAGGTCCAGATGCAGATGGGAGTGCTCTTGCCTCCCCCCCCCCTCCGGGGGGGAGCTCAACCCCCTATTTTGCTCCTATCGCTCCTTCTCCGACCCGCTTTCCGGGTTCAGAGCGTTCGGAGCCGAGCCACGTTGGATCCGGGGGTGGGTCAGAGCCGACAGTGCTGGGCACTTCGGCTCCGACGATTCCCTCGAGTTTGTCGGAGCCGTGGGCCAAGCTTCGGATCTGAGGGATTCGGTGTGCTTTTGGCCCCGTCCCGATCGGAGCACGCGGGTCCTTCAGATCCGATGGTCTCGGCTCCGGGTCCGATAGCCACCTCGGATCCGAGTGGGAGTCGGATCTCAGATCTGTCAGAGAGCGGCTCCCCCTCGGCTTTCGCTGCGGTGGAGAGGGCACTGTTGAGTGCATCCAGGCCTCCGGTCCTGGCTTCAGCTCCCCCCTGCACTCCCTCTCAACTGGTCCTCGCTCCCGTCACCCAGCCTTCGGGGCAGCCTGCTTCAGCGCCTCTAGGTGTTCCATCGGAACATGATATTGCTGGTGAGAACTCCTCGGACAGCCCCCCCGAGGAGGTTCCTCACAAGTCGAAGTGCAAGAGGAGGCACGTGGACTCTCCTGAGTCCCTCACCGAAGATACAGACTTGGATGAAGGGGAAGGCTCCCAAAGGTCACCCCCCGAGGATGTCTCCTTTGGAGACATCATGGAAATACTCAGAATCAGGGGGGGGGTCTGCCCCCAAGGCTTCCTCCAATGAGTCCGTATTCCTAGAGGCGTTCGAGGCAGGACCATCTACCTCTTGGGTGTCCCCTCCCCCTGTCCCCTTGGTGGATCTTATAGCCACTAGGGCTTGTTGGGAGCCGGACACTGTAGAGCCGGTTCCCAAGTGCCCGGACAAAATCTTGAGTCCCCTGACAGAGAGAACCCACTGGAGCAGAGGTCCCCCTGTGGATGCCATGTTGGTGGCGGCAGCCACCAAGAGGGAGTTGGCTCAGGAGAGCCCCACGGTTCATCCGCCGAGCAAGGAGTCTCGCGCGATGGACCACCTTGGGAAGCGGGCCTTCAGTTCAGCGACCTTCTCCATGAGGGCTCTGAACTATATGGCACACGTCATTCGGATGCAGCGGGATCTAATCAAAGAATACGCTGCTTCCCCCCCAGGGTCCATGTCGGAAGGGGACAAGCAACTGTACTCCTCCCGAATGTCCACCCTACATTCTATTTCCAACACCTCTATGCGGCTTTTGTCTCACGCCACTGAGAGAGCCGCTAGAGCAGGTGGAGTCGGGCTGGTCATGAGGAGACAAGCCTGGCTCTGACATTGTGACTTCTCGGAACCCTTTAAGGCATCATTTGTGAATGCCCCTTTTGATGGTTCTGCACTGTTTGGCAAAACCGTTCGCGACACCCTTGTCCAGAGCGAGAAAGATGGGAAGACGTTGTCTGCTGTCGGAGTCCGCTTCTCTGCTCCCCAGAGGTCCTTTTCCAAGAACCAAAAGGGTCAGAAGAAGATGTGATTCTGGAAATCGCATCAATCCCAGTCTTCTCCAGACAACCAGTCCTCTCGTGGCAGAGCAGGACAGGGAGGACGCCACCCTAGAGGCAGAGGGGGTCCCAGGAATTTTGGGTCCAGAGAACCCTTCTCTGAGAGGCCCACGCAGTACCCCTGTGGGGTTGCCCGGCTGCTCCACTCTGGAGGCAGTCGGGGGACGTTTTTCGAGGCACCTAGCAATGTGGGAGTCCATAACAACGGATCGCTGGGTGCTTCGTGTTATATCCAGAGGCTACTAAATTCCCTTTCTTGTAACCCCCAGAATCAGAAGCCTACCCGATGTACCACCCAATCAGAGGGAGACAGCTGCTGCAGAAGTTCAGCAGCTCTTACAAAAAAGAGCCATCCAGCCCGTCCCCCCAGATCAGCTCGGATCAGGGTTTTACTCCAGGTTCTTTCTGGTGCCAAAAAAGACAGGGGACGCAAGGCCCATCCTGGACCTCTCTCTCTTGAACCTGGCAGTACCAAAGGTAAAGTTCCGGATGGACACTCTGCAATCTATTCTCCCACTACTGTGGGAGAATGACTGGATGTGCTCAATAGACCTCAAGGATGCGTACTATCATATTCTGGTGGACAGACGCTCCAGGAGGTTTCTCCGCTTCCGGCTGGGAGCCAGCCATTTTCAGTTCAGGGCCCTTCTCTTCGGTCTCTCCTCAGCCACCAGGGTGTTCACCAAGGTCTTGGCTGCGATAGCGGCCCACCTGAGACTCCAGGGAATTCAGGTCTTTCCGTACCTAGACGACTGGCTCCTTACCGCCCCAACAAGGCATCTACTTTGCTCATGCAGGGATTATTTCCTCAATCTGGCTCCACTCTTAGGGTTGACCATCAACATGGCCAAATCCTCTCTGGCTCCTACACAGGTATTGGATTTCATAGGGGCGAGATTGGACTCCAGACTAATGCTTGCTTTCTTGACTCCAGATCGGCTTCAGAACCTGAGATTGCATGTGCAGGCCATCCTTCAACTTCAAGCTCTGTCGGCGGAACTGGTCCTGAGGGCTCTAGGGTCCATGGCGGCAGCAATTCCGCTGCTGCCTTTGGCCCAGATGAATATGAGGGTCCTACAGTGGACCCTCCAGGTACAATGGTCCCTGTCTCGCAATCCCCTGTCTCATCCCATTCCCCTAAGCAAGGTTTGCAGAAGGTCACTCGTGTGATGGCTACAGTCCCCCAATCTCCACACGGGATGCCCCTTCTCGCTGCCTCCGCCAGTCGCCACAGTGACCACAGACGCTTCTCGCCTGGGGTGGGGGGGGGCACTATTCGGGCAGAACAGTCCAAGGCACGTGGAACGACATAGAGACCTCATTGCATATCAATGTCCTAGAGATGAGGGCGGTGCTTTTGACATTGCAAGCACTTCACAACCCTCTTCTGGTGGGGACGATTGCGGTGCAGACGGACAACATGTCAGTCGTCTGGTACATCAGCAAACAGGGGGGAACCAGGTCTTACCCTCTTTGCCGCTAGGCCATGAGAGTGTGGGAATGGGCGATATCCACCAACCGCTTTCTCATCGCAACGCACATTCTGGGACGGTCCAACATTTTAGCGGACAGGCTCAGTCGTACCATCCTGACTCCTTACGAATGGTCTCTCAATCCTCTAGTTGCAGAGCAAGTATTTGCCCGATGGGGGCGACCTTGTTGCGATCTTTTTGCCTCTCCCTCAAATACCAAATGCAATGATTACTTTGCTCTGATCCCCCCTCCGGGGGAGTCCCCGAGAGACTCTCTAGTTCATGCTTGGCCTCCCGGTCTGCTTTATGCTTACCCTCCTCTGCCCCTGATGTTGAAACTATTGCAGAAAGCCAGTCAGTTGGGGAGCAAGATGATCTTCATTGCCCCATTCTGGCCTCGTCAGACATGGTTCCCTTACCTATGGTCTCACCTGATTCATCCGCCCTGGATTCTGGATCCCCTCCCGGATCTCATTTCTCACCCCCTGGGTCTTCCGACCCCAAACCTGGCCAACCTCAAGCTGACGGCTTGGTTGCTCCAGTTTCACTCCTGATAAGGACTCCCGGGATCTCATCACCAGTCAAAGCCATTCTAGTAGCAGCTCACAAGCCTTCCACCAGAAGGGTCTATCGGAGTAAATGGAAACGCTTTTCCATTTGGGCACAGCACCGTCATTTGGATCCCTTTACGGCACCGGTAGCGTCGGTTCTAGATTTTCTAACTTCTCTCTTTCACCAGGGGGCTAGTTCCTCCACAGTCAAGGTACAACTTGCAGCAATTTTACACTATCATGTGGGGCAGGAGTCAGGCCCACTTATTACTTCCAAGCTGTGTAAGACCTTCCTCAAGGGTACCTTCCTCCTCAGGCCCCCAGTCAAAGAGGTGGTACCTCCATGGGATTTATCCCTAGTTTTGCAGGCCTTTACTAGCCCCCCTTTTGAGCCGGCGGCCACGGTTGATCTTAAATACCTCTCTTGGAAGATGGCCTTTTTGGTGGCCATAACTTCAGCCAAGAGGGTCTTGGAACTCCAGGCTCTCTGTGTCAAACCACCGTATTTGGTCTTCCACCCAGACAGAGTTTACCTCAGGATCAATCCGTCTTTTCTACCTAAGGTATCTTCGGAAGCTAACATTAATCAATCTGTTAATCTTCCAGTATTCTTCCCCAACTTTCAAAACAAAGGAGAGTATAAGCTGCACTCTTTAGACGTGCACAGACAACTACGTTTTTATATTCATGGAACTGCTGGTCATAGGCAATCCAATCAGTTGTTTGTCTCCTTTGCCAAAACCAACTCCGGCAAGTCAGTTTCTAAAGTTACCCTCTCACGATGGATATCTAGTTGTATTCTCTTAGCATATCAGATCTCGGGAAGGCCTGCACCTCAGGGAGTCCCTGCTCATTCTACTAGGGCCGTTGCTACATCGGCTGCCTTCAAAGCTAGGGTTCCCCTGGATGACATTTGTTCTGCAGCCACTTGGGCTTCATCTCATACCTTTATCAGCCACTACAAAATAGATGTTGTCTCCCGAGGTAGGGCGTCTTTTGGCTCTGCAGTGCTCCGGAATATTCTTCCATGAAGGCCACCCAAGATTCAGGTAGCTGGGGACTCTGTCCCAAAGGTTGCTGACAAATGAAGTTCTTACTTCAGATTAAGAAGTTATGTACTCACCATAATGTTCCATCTGAGTAGGTATCTTCATTTGTCTGCAACCATCCCCCCCTCCTTCCCCCTGACCAAAATGATCCTACTTGGGGTTCTGTAGATTAGTTCCTTCTGGGACACAGTATTAGCTGTGATATGGGGCAAACTTGATCTGAGGTCAATCAGGGTTGGTAGGGGATTATGGGTAAAGGGAGGAGCTAGGAGCTCGGATCTATGCTGTGGTAGAAGTTGCCAGCTCGGATCCGAGATCGGATCCATATCCCAAAGGTTGCAGACAAATGAAGATACCTACTCAGATGGAACGTTATGGTGAGTACATAACTTCTTATTTTCTGCCACTGGGGCCAACCTTGTTGCAACCTCTTTGCATCTTACCTGAAGAACAAATGCAATAGTTACTTTGCCCTGATCTCCCTAAAGGAACAGTCACCAAGGAATGCTCTAGTCCACAAATGGCCCCAGGTCTCCTTTATGTATTTCCCCTGTTGCCTCTAATTAACAAGTTTATCCAGAAATCAAGAAGGTGCAAGACCATAGTGATCCTAATTGCTCTTTTCTGGACCTGAAAAACATGGCTGTTTTTCCTGGGGCCTCAGCTACTGCATTCACCTTGGATGTTGGATCAATATCCAAATCTTTTGACTCACCCAACCAGATTAACTCCTCTGGACCAAACTTCTGTGAAACTAATGATCTGATGTAAATCTTCATTCATTCTTGACTGAAGGGTTCAGTTCCAACTTCTTGGAACTGACTCACCCATTATACATAGCTTGCAGCAGCCAGAAACTCTAGAGCTAAGGCTCTACCTGCAATGCCTCTCTTCCCATTACCTCAGATCTCATTTGCTGCTTAGAAAACAGGAAGCGTCAGCCATGCTCTCAGCTAAGTGCTAACATTTTTTTGTACTTGTGGTTATTATCTTTGAATATTTTGGGTTAAATCTCTTTTTCTAGTGTCGTTAGTTTTTTCGTGTGAGTGGTTCTTCTTTAGATCTTTCTGCCCACACTCCCTTTACCTTACGGTAACTCTCTTACCATTGTTAGTATTAGACCTTTCCTTCCCTCCTTTTTACCATTGGTGAGCTTTAATACCATTGCTGGTATTCTTGCATTTTCCTCCCAGTATTTCTACTTTCTATCCCTCTACCCATTGGGTACTTTGTCTATACCATTGTTAGTATATCCGTAAAAAAAAAAAAAAAAAATCATCTTTCATAACTGTTTTTACCTCCGCTTTGAGTGTGTGTGTGTGTGTGTGTGTGTGTGTGTGTGTGTGTGTGTGTGCGACTAACTATTCAACATAGCAGAGAAACAAAAAGGGACATCTGGTTTTAAATAGTGTGAGGAAAGTGGCAGGAAGATACCCAATTCTGATGGCTATCTTTTCTGCGTGTATTGTCTGGGTGCTCACCACTTGGAAATACCTTGCAACATCTGTGAGGGCTTTAGCACCCGAACTCTTGCAGAAAGGTGAAATAAGTTGATTTTAAAAGGTTTATTAATGCATCATTTTGGTGAAGCCCTATCTAAGGCAGAGACTTAAACAATCTCCTAAGCCTGAGACAAAAAACAGAGCCATTCAGTACTATCTTTTCCGAAGATGCATGAATCAAAACCTGAAAAACCCCAGGTCCTGACAGTCTCTTCGGAACTGAAGGCAAAGTTACCAAAACTGTCAATGTTATATAGTCCTATCTCGCCGTAATTTTTGCTGGTTGGGTTCAGCGCCGATCCTCGGCTCCGACTCGGTTGAGTACTAAAGCTCGAGAGCTTCCAGTGGCTCGAGGCTAATCTATATCCCATGATGCCCCAGGCTACATCCCAAGATCTCGTTTGCCGCACAAGCTTTGAGATGTTTCTCCAGTTGGCTCATTGGCTCATAAGTATAACTTTTCAATTATTTGGTATTTTTCCTAGCTAGTTGTACTATTTTTTTATTCCCTATATACCCCTAACTTCTAGATGTCCGTGTTGTCTGCGTTAGAACCCTTTTAAGCCTTTCTGACCCTTTTTAGGGAGTGCTGTTTTAGTTAGCGGCCTCTCTCAGCACTTTAAGTTTCAGGGCCGTTTTCTCTCCCAGGTCAGAACCCGTGTAAGTTAGAGGGTTCTGCTCTTTCACCTTTTCGGTAGAATCCATTCCTTTTCAGTTAGAGGATTCTATTTAAAAAAAAAAAAGTTAAAAAAAAAAAGTTTTAAATTAGTACTTAGTAGTTGTTATTGTTGATTGTTCTTTGTCATTATTGTCTGTAATGTCTAAGGAGCATTCGAAGGATTCCTCTAAAGAACCCGGAGCATAAGCCTTCTGGGTTCAAGAAATGTGTAAAGTGTGCTGGAAAGATGTTGTTGACAGATGCGCACACTAATTGTGTTTATTGTTTCTGTGCCATACATCTGCAAGACCCTTGCACTATTTGTCATGAGTTTAGTAGCAGAGTTTTGCAGGAGCGTAAAAATAAGTTAATGGCCAAAGGTCTTCTTCCTTTTCAGCAAGCTTTGGATGAGGACTCAAAGTCTTCTAGAAAGAGGCCAGCTTCCACTCCAGATTCGGAACCACTCAAAAAGATTTCGGAACCAAAGGCTCTCAGCTCCAAGTCTGCATCACCGACCTCTTTGGCGCCATTAGTGTCAAAGGAGCCGACTGAGGTTTCCACTCCTCGGACCCCAGCTTTGGATCCGATGGTGGTGTCACCAGTCTTGAGATCTCCGATTTTGGAGTCTAGGAGATCTCCCTCATTGTCCACCCACTCCTCCAGGAGTCTTTGAGATGATGATGTAGAGCGGGTGGTGAAGAGAATTGCTTTAACCTCCAGGCCCAAAGGTGTCAGAGCCACCTGTCTCTGCTCCACTTTCTTTGATTCCTCCTCCGATTACCCTAGAGTCTTCGGAGTCAGAGCGTATGAATCTGATTGTAGTGGAACCGTCGGCCCCGAGACCCTTGCTGGTTTCTTTGGTTCTGACTTCAACTCTGGTGTCTTTGGCTCCATCTGGTGCCAGTACATCTGGGAGCCGATGCTCTCCGGTCAGCTCCGGGGGGGAGAGTCAGCGTGGTATGTCTTCCAATATGACTCTCCCTCTTGGTGCTTCGGCTCAGTTGAGCTCAGCACCTACCTCTGCCTCGGAACCACCTCCTCCTCCTCGGAGACGATCTCCAGCATCCTCGGTGCAGAGGTCTTCTCCGGAGCGGGGTGGGGGTGCTTTCAAGGTAGAGGAGAGGATGCTATCCCATCAGATGGCACCGCTCTCGGATCCGCACCCTATTCCCCACCAGGTGCCTGTGTCTATCTCTTCTCCACCCCCTCCCAAGCGTAAAGATCTGGAGCCCGAGGTGACCACCGCAGGTGGTGCCCCCTCTTCCGGGACTTTTCCTGAGTATCCCTTGGAGGATGTTCCCAGTAAGAGGCTTTGCAAGAGGAAGCACATAGTCTCCCCTGAGTCCGTCACTTCAGATACTGATTTGGATGAATCTGAGGGGTCCCCAAGATCCCCCTCTGAGGATATCTCCGTTGCAGACATCCTGGAAATCCTGAAACAGAAGGGTGATTGGAGGCTTTCGGATCTCACCCTTTCACCTCTTGGGTGACTTCTCCTTACGACAAATTGTTAGAGGTCATTTCCAGGAAAGCATGGACTTCACCGGACACTGTGGAGCCTGTTCCGAGGAGGCCAAACAAGTTTATTACGGCCCCTAAAAAAAAGTAATTTTTAACAAAAGGAGTTCCCGTAGATGCCATGGTGGTGGCGGCGGCTGCCACAAAGAAGAGACTGTTAAAAACCTCTCCATCTGTCCATCCTCCTAGTAAAGAGTCTAGGACTATGAATAGATATGGCAAGCACATGTTCTCTTCAGCGACCTTCACCTTGCGGTTGCTGAACTATTTATCCCATTTTACTAGACTTTAAAGGGATCTCCTCAAAGAACTAGGAGATACCCTTCAGAGAGCAGTAGCTGCGGGGTCCACAGACAAGGTATCCTCACAGCTGGCCACCCTTACCTCTATTGCGAACTCCTCCATGAGGCTAATCTCCTATGCAGCTGACGGAGCGAGTAGAGTGGTGGCATCAGGAATCTCATTCAGGAGACATTCCTGGATGCGCCTTTGTAACTTTGCTCACCCTTTCAAGTCTTCATTTACCAATGCCCCTTTTGATGGTTCAGCCTTGTTTGGAACCATGGTGAAGGAGACGTTGACCAGCTGCGAGAAGGATGGGAAAACCTTATCTGCCATTGGAGTCCATTTTTCTGCCCCTTCTAGACCTTATCCCAAAGGTCCAAAGAGTGGGAAAATGTGGTTCCGCAAATCCCAAAAAGGTTTCTCGCATGTGACCATTCATCCCCCAGGGGCAGAGGGGGAAATTATAATGGAAGATGCCACCCTCGCGGCAGAGGGGGGGTCCACAGAATCAGGGCAACAGGAAGACCTTCTCTGATAGGCCCTACCAGTGCTCCTGAAAGGAGACCCACCTGTCCTTCTCTGGAGGCAGTCGTGGGTCGCTTGTCATTGTATCCAGAGACCTGGCAACAAATTTTCCAAGACAAATGGGTACAAGACATAATATACAGAGGTTATCTCATTCCCTTTTCTTCCACCCCTCCAGAACTTCAGTCTTTACCAGATGTTCCACCCACACAAAAGGGCTTGGCAACTCTAGAGATTCAATCGTTGCTAGACAAAAGAGTCATCCAAGAAGTCCCCGCAGACCAGATAGGATCCGAAACTTACTCAAGGTTCTTTTTAGTGCCAAAAAAGACAGGGGACTGGAGATCCATCCTAGATCTCAGCAGATTAAACAAATCTGTAAAGAAAACAAAGTTCCGGATGGTAACCCTGCAGTCGATATTCCCTTTCATAGGGAAAGACAACTGGATGTGCTCTATCGACCTCAAGGATGTGCACTACCATATAAAAATGGACAGATGGTCCAGAAGGTATCTTCGCTTCCGCCTGGGAGCCAGTCACTACCAGTTTTGAGCCCTGCCCTTTGGCCTCACTACAGCCCCCAGAGTGTTCACCAAATGTATGGCAGTGGTCATGGCTCACCTGAGATGTCAGGGATTCTGAGTGTTTCCATATTTGGATGACTGGCTCCTCACCGCCTCCACCAGGCATCTACTATGTCCAGCCAGTGACGAAACCCTTCTTCTTTGCAACAAGCTGGGCATAACTATAAATCTAGAAAAATCTGCCTTGTTACCGTCGCAACATATTGTCTTCTTAGGAGCAGAGTTAAACTCAAGAGACATGACAGCAAGCCTCACCCCAGATCTAATCCACTCCGTGCATCAACAGGTAAAAATTCTGATTTCAACAAAGAATGTCCAGGCCAGACATGTGTTACAGACCCTGGGAACCATGGCTGCTGCCATTACACATGAGACTCCTACAATGGCTTTTATTCGCACAGTGGTCGATGCAAGATCTCCCTCTTTCACATCCGATATACATCACGGAGACTTGCAAAAGAGATTTAACTTGGTGGCTTCAAACAGACCAGCTGTACCTAGGTCATCCCTTTGTGTTTCACCAACCAAAGGCAGTGTTAACGACAGACGCTCCCCAGATCGGGTGTGGGGGGGTCATTATCTGGGAAGGGCAGTTCTAGGTTTATGGCAGGACCTCGAAAACCATCTTCATATAAACATCCTAGAGATGAGAGTGGTGCTTTATGCATTGCAGGCACTTCACGACTCTTTCCCTCTAGGAACAATTGCAATTCAGACAGACAACATGTCGGTAGTGTGGTATATAAACAAACAAGGAGGAACCAAATCTTACCCTCTATGTCGAGAGGCGTTAAGAGTTTGGCAATGGGCGATTGCTTCTCAATGCTTTCTAATTGCAATGCACATCCTGGGGAAATCCAGTGTGATAGCAGACAGACTCAGCAGGACTCTCCTTTTACCTCACGAGTGGTCCCTGAACAGAGAGTTTGTGGAAATGATTTTCTGCAGATGGGGCCAGCCTTTCTGCGACCTTTTCGCCACTCCCAAGAATACCAAATTTAGCAGCTACTTTGCCCTAATTCCCCCAAAGAGGAAGCCACCCAGAGATGCACTGGTTCACGATTGGCCCTCGAGATTAATCTACACCTTTCCTCCCTTTCCACTCATTCCAAAGGTGTTACAGAAAGTTAAAGAAAATGATCCTCATTGCTCCGTACTGGCCTTGTCAGGTTTGGTTTCCTTTTCTACAAACCCACCTCTTGGAGGAACCTTGGATTCTAGATCCAATTCCAGACCTTCTGACCCATTCTTCCTGAGAGTTCCATCCGTCCATCCACACCCTCAAGTTGACAGCTTGGCTGCTCCAATTCCACGACTAGCCAGATGTTATTCTTTCACGCCAGCAGTAAGTCATATCCTAGCTTCCTCCCATAAACCTTCCAATAGGAAATTATACTCTAACAAATGGAAGAGATTTTCATGTTGCACAGCTAAACGAAATATTGAACCTCTTACTGCCCCTATCCCAGTAATTTTAGAGGTTCTCTCTAATCTGTTTGAAGAAGGCCCTGTACCAGCTACTGTTAGGGTATAATTAGCTGCTATTTCTAATTTTCATACAGGTGAAATGGGTGTTACCATTATGTCTCTCAGATTATGTAAGGCCTTTCTCAAAAGTACTTTTCTGCTTAGGCCCCCGATTAAGGAACCGATGACACCCTGGGATCTAAATCTGGTTTTAAATTCTCTGACCACATCTCCCTATGAATCTGCTTCTACTTGTGATCTGAAATATTTTTCATGGAAAACCCTCTTCCTTGTTGCCATTAGATCAGCCAGAAGAGTTTCAGAGCTGCAGGCTCTTTCAGTGCATCCGCCTTGTATTGTATTTCATAAGGACATTGTATCTCTGAGAACGAATCCCTCCTTCCTCCCAAAGGTTTGTTTGGAAAATAACATAAACCAATCCATGGAATTACTAGTCTTTTTTACCGACTACACCAACAAGGCAGAATATAAACTACACCAGCTTGATGTGCACAGACAGTTGCATTTCTGCTTGCATAGAACGAAAGACATTAGAAAGTGAGATCAACTTTTTGTCTCCTTTTCTGATAAGAACAAAGGTGAGCTTGTCTAAATGGCTTATGGATTGTATCATCCTTTCATAACAAAAGAATGACATTCAATTGCCATGGAAGATAAAAAGGTCACTTCACTAGGTCAGTCTCAACTTCTTTTGCCTTTCAAGCAAGGTTCCCTTTAGATTCAATTTGTGCAGCTGCTACATGGGCGAAACCTCACACCTTTATCACTCATTACAAAGTGGACTTGACCTCCTGGAACAGGGTTTCCTTTGGATCCACGGTACGGAAAAGTCTTTTTTCCTTAGCCACCATAGGGTTTAGGTGCTAGGGACGTTGTCCCAACCAGCAAGAATAGAAGAGATAGGACTACATAACATCTAGAAGGTATGTACTTACCATAACATTCCATGTTTGTAGTCCATCTCACCTATATTCTTGCATCCCACCCTCCTTCCCCCTCCCGTTCCTGAAGGAACTGGTGGACAAAATTATCTGCCTGCAGAGATATGATGACTTTCAGCCTCTTCCTTGACTGAATTATAGTGATTTGTAAATATGTATATACGTTTATATACATATAGAAGAGAAGGTGCTTCTCGCTTGCTTGCAAACAAGATCTGGGGATGTAGCCTGGGGCATCATGGGATAGGGATTAGTCTCAAGCCACTGGAAGCTCTCGAGCTTTAGTATTCTGCCGAATCAGAGCCAGGGATCGGCTCCAAACCCAACCAGCAAGAATATAGGCGAGATAGACTACAAACATGGAACGTTATGGTAAGTACATAAGTTATAGTTATCATCACCTCCGGCACCGAAGAAAACACAACTAACATCGATGTCGTCAAGTATGAACCGACTCAAACCACTTTGGCACTGGTGACCTCCACAGCACTGACAATAGTTTCATCTTCCCATTCTGTTCCAACTTCTCCTTCCATTCAACAACCTGTAGTGCCGAAGGTCAATTCTTTGAATTTACCCCAGACTAGATATTCCCCTTCAATAGACCCCTTTTTGGGTCAGCAACCAAGCCCATTTCTAGACAGGCCTGAGTCCCCTTCAGGAATGTCAATCTGTTCCTCCAGGAGTCTCTCAGAATTGGATGTGGTCAGATTGGTGTACCAGCTTTTAGCAGTCAGAGGCCTTCCTGCTCCATCACAAACCTCCTTCCCACCCGGAGCCGAGGTTTACTCTCCCAGGACTCCTCCATTTTTTCCTCCTTTAACCTCTTTTCAGGCTTTGGAGCACCTTGCTTTGATGCTCCTGGTGCCAGCTGCCTCAGCACCGATGGTGGATCTCACCTCGACGCCGGAGTCTACTCTGTGGTCTCCAGTTCCTTCAAAATCATCGCACCCCTGGGACCGAGATTTGACAGTTTCAAGCCCTCTCTTGGCTCCTACTCTGGGTAGAGGCTCATCGGAGGGAGGTATGACCCTAGTTCCAAGGTTGTCCATCTCTGTTCCGGGCTCCCATCCTTCTTCAGGTAGGTCTGGAGCCTTGGTCTCTGCAGGCTCCCACTTGGTTCCATCCTCGTCAGAGTGTCATATTTGTGATTCCTCTGGTTCGCAGCTGTCACAATCTGTTACGTCTGGACAACGGGCACAAGAGCTGCAAGATACCTCAGTTTAGGGTCCACTCTCTTTGGAGTCCTCCCCAGAACTTCCCCCTGAGGAGCCACCCTATAAGAGGATGTGCAAGAGGAAGCACCTATATTCAATAGAAGAAGCAAGTCAATGAAGACACAGATTACGATGAAGGGGAATGGTCCCCACGGTCACCCCTTGAAGATGTATCCTTTGGTGACATCCTGGAAATATTAAAACAGAGGGGTGATTGGAAGCCCTCCAGCCCGTCCTCTGAGGAATCTGTTGTCTTGCAAGCTTTTCATGCCCGTCCATCTACTTTTTGGGTGACCTCACCCGCTGATGACCTAGTCAAATTGATCGTTCAGTGAGCGTGGAAGGCTCCTTACTATATAGAGCCTATTCCATGGAGACCGGACAAAATTCTTTCAGCCCCAGGGGATCGGCCTCATTAGCCTAAGGGTCTAGCAGTGGATGCCATGGTGGTGGTGGCAGCCACCAAAAAAGAACTCGCCGAAGACTATCCTCCTAACCGAGAGTCCCAGACAATGGACAGATTTGGGAAGCAGGTGTTCGCTTCAATGACCTTCGCTATTCAGTCCTTGAACTTTTTGGCACACTTCACTAGACTCCAGAGGGATCAGGTAACTGAACTTTCAGACACCCTATCAGGAGCAGTGTTTGACGAGGTTTGAGAAAAAGTTGCCTCTCAGCTTGCCACACTGGAGTCTATCTCAAATTTGTCCATGTGGCTTATTGCGCATACAGCCAAAAGGACATCTAGATCAATGAGTACAGGCATTGCCATTAGGCGCCACTCATGGAAGGATTTCACGGAGCCCTTCAAGTCTTCCTTTATCAATGCTCCTGTTGATGGTACTTCATTGTTTAGCCCAAAAGTTAGAGACATGCTAGCCAGGTGTGAAAAGGACGGAAAGACCCTTTCTGCTGTGGGCATGTGTTTTTCCACTCCACAACAACCTTAGTCCAGGAGTCAGAGAAGTGGAAAAATATGGTTCAAGAACACCCAAGGGCCTTTTCAGGACACATGTGGTGAATATTCCTCCTGGGACAGAGGGGTGAGCTCTTCTGGAAGACTCCTCTCCCATGGCAGAGGGGGCCCGCTAACCAGGGCTCCAGAGATTCTTTTTCTGGGCAGTCCTATCAACGCTCCTGACCAGAGGCCTGATTGCTTACCTCTGGAAGCAGTCGGGGGAAAATTTTCTCTGCACCATTAACATCTGATTCCTGGGTGCAGAAAATAATCCCCAGAGGTTACCTCATTCCCTTCAATCTTTTACCAAAGCCCCAAAGGCGAACCCTCGATTTTCCACCCAGTCAGAGGGATCTAGCTGCAGTAGAAATTCAAAAGCTGCTTCAAAAAAGCATCATCCAAGTAGTCCCACCAGACCAGAGGAAAAGGATTCTACTCAAGATTCTTTTTAGTGCCAGAAAAGACAGGGGACTGGAGACCAATCTTGGATCTCAGCCTATTGAACAAATTTGTGCAACAGACAAAATTCCAGATGGTCATGGTTCAGTCTATCCTTCTATCCTTCCTTTTCTAGAGAAGGATGATTGGATGTGCTGTATAGATCTTCAGGATGCGTATTACCACATAAAGATGGACAAGCTCTCCAGAAGATATATCCACTTCTGGCCAGAAGCCAATCATTACCAGTTTCGAGTGCTGCCCTTTGGTCTCAACACAGCCCCCAGGGTGTTCACCAAATGCATGGCAGTCATAGAAGCTCATTTGAGGCTACAGGGATTCCATGTGTTTCCAAATTTAGATGACTGGCTCCTCACTGCCCCTCCAGGCATCTACTGCTTCATGCTGTAGACTTTCTTCTACATCTTGCCGAAACATTGGGCATTTCAGTCAACAAAGAAAAATCACAAATGTCTCCCACACTGGATCTGGAATTCATTGAAGCAAGACTAAATACAATATCCTGTGAGGCCTCCCTTCCTCATCACAGGTTGTTAAAGCTAAGATCACAACTACAAATGATCCTCTCCCAAGAGAGAGTTCCTGCTCACCTAGTATTACAAGTCTTCGGTTCCATGGCAGCAACAATAACATTAGTTCCCCTTGCAAGGTACCACATGAGGCTACTTCAATGGATCTTGGCATTGCAATGGTCACATCTAATGTACCCCACATCCTATCCGTTCTTGATAAATCACTACAAAAAGGACTTATCTCGGTGGATGAAGTCAGAAGAGAATTTATGGAGTTGTCCTTTATCCCCCTCTCAGCCCAAGGCCGTATCGACTACGGACGCTTCCCAGATAGAGTAAGGGGAGCATTTTCTGGGGAAAGACTATCCAAGGCACTTGGTCAGCACAAGACGACAATTTGCACATCAGTGTCTTAGAACTGAGGGCAGTACATTTAGCATTGCAAGCATTCCAGCCTGTCCTCCCTTCAGGGATGAATGCAATCTAATCAGACAACCTGTTCATAGTCTGGTATATCAACAAACAGGGAGGAACCAGATTCTACCCTCTATGTCAGGAAGCCCTGAGAGTTTGGCAATGGACAGTCACCTCCAAGCGCTTTCTGATCGTAATGTATATCCCGGAGAACTCCAACATTATTGTGGACAAACTGAGCAGATGTATCCTCCTGCCTCATGAGTGGTCTCTCAATCCCAATGTAGCAATGAAGATATTTCATCGATGGGGTCAGTCTTGCTGCGACCTGTTCACCTCTCCCATAAACCAAAAATGTGGCAGCTACTTTGCCCTAATATCCCCTCGCTGGGAGTCCACAAGAGATACACTCCTTCTCAACTGGCCCCTGGGAGTTCTGTATGCTTTTCCCTCAGTTCCTCTAATCCCCCAGTTTCTGAGGAAAGCCCAATGGTTCAGAAGCAAAGTGATCCTCATTGTACCTTACTGGCCCTGTCAAGTCTGGTTTCCCTTTTTCTGGCCTCACCTGGTTCACTGCCTGTGGACTCTGGATCCAGCTCCGGATGTACTGTCTCACCCTCAGGGCCTAATGCACCCTCAATCTTCAAAATCTCAAGTTGACAACTTGGTTTCTCCAATTCCAGTAATTGCCAGGCAGAATAACTTGTCCTCTCTAGTGCAGTAGATACTTTTGGGTTCTCAAAAAACGTCCACCAGGAAATTATATTTAAGCAAGTGGAAAAGGTTTTCACATTTGGCATGCACAAATGGCATTGATCCTTTGTGAGCACCAGTTGATAAGGTCCTGGAATATTTAACCACTTTATTTCAAATGGGAGTCTCTGTGCCTACAATTACGGTTCATCGATCTGCCATTTTGAATTTTCATAATGGGTTTGATGATCATTCATTGATGTCTCATTATCTGTGCAAAACTTTTGTTAAAGGCACTCTGCATTTAAAACCTCCTTTCAAAGATCCAGTAGCACCATGTGATTTGACTTTAGTCTTACAAGGCCTAATTCAAGAGTTCTTCGAGCCAGCAGGCACTTGTGACTTCAAGTTTTTTATCCTGGAAAACTCTTTTCCTAGTAGTTATCACATCTGCTAGGAGAATTTCAGAGTTACAGGCTCTATGTATGAGTCACCCATATATCATCTTCCACAAAGAAAGAGTATCATTCAGAACTAATCCCACCTTCCTTCCTAAAGTGGTATGAGAGTCCAATATCCAATATCTTCTTTCCTAATTTTTCAAAGGAGAGTACTGCTTATACCTGTTGGACATCCACAGGCAATTACGTTTTTACTTGGAAAGAAAAAAATCCTGTAGAAAATCAGACCAACTATTCATTTCCTTTTCAGGTACTAAATGGGGCAAATCTGTATTAAAGACCACCTTGTCAAAATGGCTAAGAGACTGCATTACCTTTATATACAACCAAAATAAACTTAGACTGTCAACTACAATCAAAGCTCACTCTACTAGGTCTGTTTTCACTTCAGCGGTCTTCCTTTCCAGAGCCTCTATGGAAGACATATGTGCAGCTGCAACTTGGGCTACCCCACATACCTTTATCACTCATTACAAATTAGACATGGTGTCCAGGGGAAGAGCATCCTTTGGCTCTATGATGCTCAGGAATATCCTTCCTTAGGGTCGCCCAGGGTCTAAAGTTGCTGGGACTCTGTCCCATCAGTCAAGAATGAATGAAGATTGACAACATCAGATAAAGACGTTATGTTCTTACCATAACGTTCCATCTGTGTTGTCAGTCATCACTCATTCTTGACATCCCATCCTCTTGCCCCTTCCAAAAGACTCCTGGAGGTTCGGACTTAGTCCTGAGTAATGATAGAATTATACCTTAGACAGGGCTTCTGTATTTTCTTAACTACCAGGCAAACACGATCTGAGGTAATGGGAAAGAGGCATTGTGGGTAGAGCCTTAGCTCGAGAGTTTTTGGCTGGTGCGAGGTATGTATAATGGCTGAGTCAGTTCCGAGAGGTCAGAATCGAACCCATCAGTCAAGAATGAATAAAGATAGACAACACAGATGGAACGTTATGGTAAGAACATAACTTCTTTGTTCCTCTAGTTTTGACAATAGCCAAAGATGCCAGGCTCTCAGGTTCAGATGATCTCAGCATCTCAAAAACAATCCACAAAAAAGGTTTCCAGAGCAAATGTAAAATATTTTCCTCTTGGGCTATGTCAAAAGGCACAGACCCTTTTTCAGCCCCCATTTATTCTATATTAGAGTTTCTGTACGAAATTTTCCACAGTGACTCTAATTTCTCCACTATTAGGATTCATATGGGTGCAATTTCTAATTTTTACATAGGTCAGAATGACGCCACCATAGCATCTCTAAATATTTTCCAAAGCTTTTCTGAGGGGAACATTCCTTCTACATTCTCCAGTTAGAAACATAGCACCTCCACTGGATATCACTGTTTGTTCCAACTTTTAACTCAATCCCTCTTTGAACCAGCTGCGACAGTGGACTTGTAGTTTCTCACTTGGAAGATAATTTTCTTGTGTGTGTTATATCAGCTAAACAAATTTAGGAGTTACAAGCCTTTGTCTGCAAACCCCTTTATCTATTTCTTCAGAAAGACAAGTTTACTTAAGAATTAATGCATCTCTCTTATCTAAAGTGGCATCTGAGACAAACTTAAACCAATCAATCAACCTACCAGTGTTTTTTCCCAAATTTTCAAAAAAGGAGAATATATTCTATACATACTGGATGTCCATCGCCAACTTAGACTCTACCATTACAAGACAAAACAATTCAGGAAATTGGACCATTTCCTTTTCTAGACCTAAATTAGGCAAAGTGGTTTCTAAAGTAACACTTTCAAGATGTTTATCTGATTGTATTTCTTTTTTATATGCAAAAAAGGCATATCCTTGCAAATGAAACCCAAAAGTCATTCCACAAAGACCATTGCCACATCTAGAGCCTTTACGAATAGGCTCCCTGTTGATGATATTTGTGCTGCTGCAACTTGGTCCTCAGTGCACACCTATGTGTATCACTATAAACTGGATATACAATCTAGATCATGTTCCTCCTTTGGTTCCACCATTCTCAGAACTGTCTTTCCTTGATACCACTCGGGTAATAAAAGCCTGGGAATCTGTCCCATGTATTGAATTAGACAAAAATAGACAACAGCAGATATGAAAGTTATGTATTTACCATAATGATAGATCCATGTTGTCTGATTTTCATCCAATTCAACCTCCCTCCCCCTTTCTAAATTATCACCTAGTGGCTGACTGAATGGACCTCATCTGTACCCAGTCTGTGAACAGCCCTTTCAGGCTTATATGCTATTTAAGGCTTGATATCAAGGTTATAAGTTTTATTTTGGTAGGGCAAACTCAATCTGAGGTGCTAAGGTGGACTGGAGGGACTTATGGGTAGGGGAGGAGTCAAAGTCTTGGATATGAAAGTTTCTGGAATGGTGCCAAGATGGGATCTGATTGGAGATGACAACCCATGCATTGAACCGAACAAAAATCAGACAACATGGATCTATCATTATGGTAAGTACATAACATTCATTTTGTTCACTCCTTACCAATTTGGTCGTTCTAATAAATGTTCAAACATCTTCCTTGATGCCATCACACAGCATTATTCTTTTAGACTGCCTTACATCTCTTCAAAGACATTCTTTACAAAGGAAAATGTAAATTTGTATCTGAAAACTTTCTTGTTTTTATCCAATCAATCTGAGACTTGGACAGAAAATATCTCAGGATTCTAGTGCTCATGGTTTCTATGATTTTCACAATTCTTCTTGTTAGGTTATACATATGGGAAAATTCAATTATTTTATTTATTTATTTATTTTTAATGTGGACCCAACATTCCCATCCTCTGGGATTATTGGATTTTGTTTTTGTGCTTTATCAAGAAAGAACTGTATTGGTTGAGGCAAAAAAAACACCCCGGTTTTGTGCTTGGGGAGCAGTTTTATGAGGATAAAGGTGTCAGACCCGTGAGGTTGTTCAGACAGACCAAAGCACATAAATGTCAAAGATATGTTAGTTGTGATCCATGCTATAGAATATCTTTATGACTTATGGTATCTGGGACCATTATAGGCGATTCCCCGCAATACCACACTGATATAATACATAAACAAACAGGGGCACCAGGTCTTACCACATGTGTGGGCTTGCTATGATGGCTTGGTAGTTAGCTCTACATCATTGCATAACCCCTCAAACATCTTAAATTCTGTCAGAGCAAAATGTAGTAGCAGACAAGCTGAGCAGGACCAGGACAGACCCTCTCAAGATGAAATTGAATGAGGTAGCCTTCCAGTAACGGATCCAGTTGTGGGGAACACCTCAAATAGATCTACTTGCCTCCTTTCAAACAGACTAAGTAAATTCTGCACCAGGACTCCATGCAGGCAGACTTGGAAAGCAGATACATTTTCATTCCAGTGGATAGAGATCTACCTGTATGCATTGCCACCCCTTCCACTGATACCGAGGTTCATTCTGAAAATTCAGAAGGACTCGACAAAATTTTTGTGGTCACTCCCTTCTGACCCAAGCAACAGTAGTTTTCCCTTTTTATGGAATCAGCTAGGGGCAATTACCACAAGCTTCCTCACAGACTGGATCTACTCACCAAATACAGGAAGAGTTTGCTATACCCCAATCTCAAACAAGGTTAACTGACTGCCTCGGCGATTCACTTCTAATACCATCTAGGCACCTTTTTCATTAGGACATGCAGCAGGCAGTAAAGGAGGCAAGAAATCCTGATACTAGGAAATCTTATGTTAACCAGTGTAAAAAATATTTTTTGTTGATGTCTTATCTAAAATTAGGGCCATATCTGGGATTATTACCATGTTTCTCAAACATCTGTGTGATTTCCTCTCCTATGGTGTGTCTACTGCTTTGGCAAGGGGTATTTACCTCAAGTTATTCTACAAAGAGTTTTTTTCTGTGGATACATATGTCAGCTGTTCAAGTGAAACTTAATTGAGATCTTTAGTTTTTGCTGGGAAAGTTAATTCTGTCTACATTTAAAAACAATATAGTCTGTCTGATTTTGGTTCATCCTTTTGGTAAACTAATTGGTTTATTGTTCTGACATCTCCAAGAGAATATTTGTGTTGCAGCTATTTATGATAAGTTAACCTGTTTGCTTTTCCACACTTATACAGTTATCTGTAGAAAACAATCCCCATATATGCCCTTAATCCTTTCAAAATGCATCTTGAATCTAGCCGTCTATCTCCCTCATTTCTTTCAGAATTTGAATGACGAGGGAATAAATCCTATATACACTGGTCATGCTTTTGCAACTCGGGTATTATATTGGCACTACTAAGTCCTTTAGGAAAACTATACAGCTGTGGAATTCTTATTACAATACTGGAAAAGTGCAATCTCTGTCAGTTCAGACAATTCCAGTTGGTTGTTCCTTACTATACCTGTTCTTGTCATTCCCACTATGATAAAATATTACCAGGCAGAATTAATACACGTTCTGATAGATCCTTGTTTTCTTTGTTGGCATATTGGAAAGAGGTGGACTCTAGAAGCATTCTAGAGGCAACTACAAGGCATACCTCTCAACTGTACAAATTTTCAGAGAAAGTCCTTATTTTTTGCTTTTAATATTTGGCTTGTTCCTCCTAAAATCTGTGGTATTCTGACAAATTTTGGAGGATTGAAGTCACTAAATAATGACCAAATACTGACGTATATTTGAGTTTCATACTTCATATCCTTCAGAAATGCATGCCAACACAAATCCTGTTCTAGCAGCTTTCTAAGTTTATAAGAACAATATTTAAAATCTGTCCCCATTTTTGGTCCATTGTCCCCCCATTATTTTACCCTTTGTCCAGATTTCTTTTATTAAGAGGTTGAGAGGTATGTTACAAGGTCATCTGTAAATATGCTTGCAAAGTGTCACAAACTGGATTCCTTTTACTATTTTCCAGGGGCTCCTGGATTGACATTCTTCCTTGTCCTGGGTTGAATAAGCTTTGATAATCAACCCAAGGAACCAAAGTTTACTGCAGCAGTGCAAATGTTGAACTTAGTACAGTTGTGCAAATTGCACTTACCATAATAGTAGATGTTCAAATTCTTCACTGCTGCAGTAGCCACACCCTCCCTCCATCCCCAGTTCTTGTGTATATTGTTTATTGGTTGGGATGGAAACTTGTATTATGTTTTTTTTTTTAATGATTATTCACACCTATTCTTATGGGCAAGAAAATGCTGAGATAATTCTGAAATAATCTTCACTTGAAATATTGATTTCCTTCCACAAATGGGCTGTAAAATCAATACTCAGAGTGAAGTAATGGAAAGGAGCCAAAGCTTTGTTAAGCTGGCCATTTGTTATATCCTGAGCAGGATACAACCCAAACAGCCACAGACTGCTACAGTTTTGAGGAAGTCTACTGATCTGATGTTGTCAGTTTTCATTCTGTCCTTGACTGATGAGTTCGGATCTGAACCATCTGATCGGACTCAGCCATTGCAAAAGCTCATGGCAACATAGAATTCTCGAGTTTCTCCCGTACCCAGAATGCAGCACCCCCAAATACCTCAGATCTTGTTTGCTGCCTCACAGCGAAAGAAGTGGTTATAGACTCTCGAGCTTTAAGTATTAGATAAGTAGTTTTTTCCTATTTCATAATTGTTTACTGTTGATTTTTCTTTCCAGTTCTTCTCTCTTGTGTGCTAGTGTACCTTATAGATTACTATCATTAGTAATTTATATCTCCCTTTACCCATTTTCTATCTTTTATGACTTGTCATAGTTCCTTTTCCCCCCTCTCTTTTCTTTAAAAAAATCATATATATATGTGTGTGTATATATATATATATATATATATATATATATATATATATATATATATACACACACACATATTTCTTACTTAATTGTTATAGTTTTTCTGTGTTGTTGGTCTTGTGTTTTGACCTTAATGTGGTGTTTCTAGCATCTGTTTTTTTTTTCAGGATGTCAGAAAAGGAAAAACTTAAAAAATGCAGTAAATGTGGTCATAAAATCCCTCTTTCTGACTCTCATACACTATGTGTGTATTGTATTGGACCCCTTCATCTTCAAGAAAGCTGTTCTATTATGGGTTCAACCCGAGGGCCCTGGTTGAATGCAAGAGCATTCTTATTTTGAAAGAATTGCTTATATCATCCTTCAGCGAGGCACTATTTAGAGCTACTCAAACGTCAATAAAAATGGCTCAAACATCTCCAAGCACCTCAGCAGCCTCCTCTAGAGAAGTCACTTAAAGATCTTTTCCAGATCCATTGGTTTCCTTGGATCTGAGAAAGAAAAGATCAAAATTCTTTGGATCATAAGCGTAGTAAGAAACAGTCTTCAGATCTGACTGTCTCTTCGAATCCAAAACTTGCAAAATTGAAATATACATCAGAGCAGACCCCTTGGATCCGACTAAAGGAATTTTGGATGTTGAAATTTTACCCAAGACCAGATACTCACTCTCAGTGGACCCAGTTTCATCCAGGGTGTTATCTCCCTTTTTAAAGAGACATAAATCCCCTTCAGGGATATCCACTTGCTCTTCCAGAAGTCTTATGGAAATTATTGTGAAGAGATTAGTGACAAGGATCCTTGTCCCTCCATGAGATTCTTTCAGCTGCTACCCCATTGGGTCAGGAGATATGTATATCCACTATACCATCTTTATTAGTGCCTCCTCTGACTCCCTTCAAGGTCTCAGAGTCCTTGGATCTGAGTCACTCAGGCCCATTGGCTTCAGATCCAAGGATACATTTATCCTCAGATTTGAGGCTTGCTCTGAGCTCTTCAGCTCAGTTGAATCAGGAGAGTTTTCAAATCTGACTCTACCCTGTTGGGTCCTAGGTGCTTCATTCGACTCCAAGGTTTTTGGAGCCATCTCTACACCTCAGAGCATCAGCAATGGTCAGTTCGGCTATGACTTCAGCCTCAGGTGGATTGTCCTTGGGGGCATGGTGGGATTGTGGATCAGAGACTTCTTGTCTTGAATCTAGGATCTTATCCCTCCCCAGGGCAGTCTGCCTTTGCGGCCATGGAGAGAGTCCTGTCTGCATCCTTGACTCAGATGGTGCCTACCCCCTTTTATCTTCTGTGTACATCAGTCCCATCTCCACATCTGGAGTCTTAACTAGCCTCTCCACATGGACAGCTGGTACTGAAACCCCAAGTTTCCCATCAGGATATCTCCACTTCTTCTGACACCTTCCCAGAGTCCCTCGCTGAGAAGGTCCCTAAGAAGAAAACATTAAAAGTAAACATTTATACTCCCCCAAATCTGTCACTGAAGGTACAGATTTTGATGAAGACGAAGGGTCCTCATGGTCACCTCCTGATGATGCCTCATTCAGAGACATCCTAGAAACCCTCTAGCAGAGAGGTGGCTGGAAGTCCAGCAGTCCTTCTTTGGAAGAATCTACACTCCTGGAGGCTTTTGGTACCAGCCCATCTACCTCCTGAGTGAACCTGCCTGCCAATGAGTTCATTAAGCTGGTCTCATGGATCCCGATACCACTGAGCCAATTCCCAGGAAGCCCGGTAAAATTATGACAGCTTCAGAGGATAAACAGTTTTGGTCCAAGGGTGTGCCAGTTGATGCCATTGTCATGGCAGCGGCCACTAAGAAGAAACTCGTGGAAAAGAATTCCTCTGTTCATCCCCCAACAAAGAGTCTCATGTGATGGACAGATTCAAGAAGTATGTCTTTGCTTCAGTGATCTTCGCCTTAAGGTCCCTGAACTACTTGACACATTTCACAAGCCTACAGAGAGATCTGGTTAAGGAGCTATCAGACACCCTCAAAGCATCCTTTTGTGAAGAGGTGAAAGCATCCATCACCTCTCAGTTGGCTACCCTACAACTGATATCCAACTCCTCCATGAGGCTCATTTCTAATGTAGCAGAAGGAACCTCAAGGGCAGCGGGTTCAGGCACTGCCATTAGGAAACATGCCTGGATGTGCTTATATGATTTTCTGGAGCCCTTTAAGTCTTTATTTGTCAGTGCTTCTTTTAACAGCACGTCCCTTTTTGGCCCCAAGATAAAAGACACATTGTCCAGGTGTGAGAAGGATGAAAAGACCCTTTCTGCTGTGGGCATATGTTTTTCCACCCTCAGAGATCCTTTTCAAGGAATCATCAAGGCAGTGGGAAGATGTGGCTCAGAAAATCCCAAGGATCTTTCCAGGACACACATGGAGGAAGTTCCCCCAGGTGCAGAGGGGGGTACTTAAATGGTAGATGCCGCCCCCACAGCAGAAGTGGCACACAGAATCAAGGGTCCCGAGATTATTTTTTTGGTAAGCCCTTTTAGCGCTTCTGAAAGGAGGCCCAATTATCCTCCTTTGGGGGGACAACAGATACTTGGGTGCAGAGAATTATTTCCAGATGTTATATACCATTTTCCCTTTATCCTCCCAATTCAAGAAAATTCCCTGATGTTCCATCAAGTCAGAGGGATCAAGCAGCAGTTCAGATTCAAAAGCTGCTAGAAAAAAAGAGTCATCTAAGAGGTCCCCCCAGACTAAATAGAATCCGGAACTTACTCAAGATTCTTTTTAGTGCCAAAGAAAACAGTGGCCTGGAGACCAGTTCTGGATCTCAGCATCTTAAGCAAATCAGTTTGAAAGACCATGTTCCAGATGATCATGATTCAGTCCATTCTCCCTTTTTTGGAAAGGACAGTTGGATGTGCTCAATAGATCTTCAGGATGCGTACTATCATATAAAGATGAACAGATGTTCCACAAGATTTTTATGCTTCTGGCTGGGAGCCAGTCACGATCATTTCAGGGTTCTGCCCTTTGGTCTCACCACAGCCCCTAGGGTGTAACCAAATGTGTGGTGGTAGTAAAGCTCACTTGAGACTACAAGCGTTCTGAGTGTTTCTGTAGGTAGACGACTGTCTCATTTACGCCCAGACCAGGCATCAGCTCAGTATGGTAAGACAAAAAGTGATCCAGACATGTAGTCTTCTAAGAATCACCATAAACTACCAAAAGTCTCATGTAGAACCAAGTCAAAGACGAGTTCATAGGAGCACTGCTTGATACAAAATTAACTGTAGCCTCACTTCCCCTCTCCAGATTTCAAACAATAAGATCACAAGTGAGAAAGATAATTTGCAGTACCAGAATCACAGCCTGCTTGGTCTTTCAGGCTCTGGGATCAATGGGGAATGCACCAACATTACTACCCTTAGCCAGATATCATATGAGAATTCTGCAATGGATGCTAGTCTTGCAGTGGTCAATACTTCATCTTCCTTTATCTGCTCTGATACATGTATATGCAAAAGGGATCTACTTTGGTGAATTCAGTCAGAAGAAGTTCTACAAGGACGTTTATTTGTCCTGTCTCAGCCCAAAGCTGTTGTGATCATGGATGCTTCCCAGCTGGTGGGGAGGGTCATTACCTGGGAAAGACAGTCCAAGGCACTTTGTTCCCAAAAGAGGCCAATCTGCATATCAGTGTCCTAGAGCTGAGAGCAGTCCTTTTAGCTTTCCAGGCCTTTCAGAATGTTGTCCCTTCAGGAATGATTGCTATTCAAACAGACAAACATGTCAGTAGTTTGGTACATCAACAAACAAGGGGGAACCAGATCTTACTCTCTGTGTCGAGAATCACTCAAGATTTGGCAATGGGTAATCTCTTCCAACTGTTTTCTTATAGCAATGCATATTCCAGAGGAGTCCAACATATTAGCAGACAAACTGAGCAGGTACATTATACTACCTCACAAGTGGTCCTTCAACAAGGATGTAATGGAAGTGAATGTTAAGTTGTCAATCTCACCTTCATTCTTGCTGGATGGGCCGACTCGGCACTTACTAAGCTCGAGAGCTAATTTTACCAGCTCGAGGCAACCCTATATCCCATGATGCAAGGCGGAGACTACCCAGATCTCGTTTGCCGCTTAAACTGAGGTGCCTCTTTTACCAGCTCTAGGTAAGTTTTCTTCATATTAAGACTTTTAGTCTCATCCCTTTTAAATTTAATAACCTTAGTTGTTTTTTTGATCCTTAACGTTTATTTTAACCCTATTCCCGTTAGTGTTACCTTTTTTCCGGGTTATTTATCCCCTTCCCTAGGTTAGGCCTTAGGCCTTCCCCTTTCCTAATTTTTCCTGTCAGGGATTCTGTCTGTGTTTGAGTGTGTTGTATCCCTGTTTAGTTTAGATTATTGGATTGGGTGTTATTTGTGTGTGTGTGTCTGTCTTTTCTTTGTCACTTGTGTTTCCTCGACACAGCTATGTCGAAGGACACAAAGGTCTCAGGCTTCAAGAAGTGTGACTCGTGCTGTCAGAAGATGTCTCTGACAGACTGTCACACTTCTTGTGTTTACTGCCTGGGACCTCTGCACCTGCAGGACTCTTGTGCTATCTGTCATGCCTTCAGCCCAAGAGTCCTGCAGGAGCACAGAAATAAATTAATATTGAGGGGCTTATTAAAGCCTGAGAGCTCCCCGACTAAGTCGGCTCCGGGGAAGCCCTCGAAACCTGTCAAGCCTTCGGCTGCAAGTCCGAAGTCGTCGGCTACTGGTTCTGCTTCTTCAGTGTCGGGATCGGCTCCGGCCGGAGCCAATCCTTCCATTTTAGAAGTCACAGTATCGGCTCCATCCGGCGCCGATACTGCCAGATCTAGACACTCAGTGTCGGCTCCGGCTGGAGCCGACGTATCCTCGGCTCCTTCGGCTCCACCTATCTCTAAAAAGAGATCTCGATCCCCCTCATTGGAATCGATACGTTCGGCTCCGAGATCACCCCTGCTCTCAGAGCGGAGCCATCGGAGCCGTTCTTCTCGGTCGTCCAGGCTGTTTGATCACGACCTCGAGAGAGTGGTGAGTAGACTATTAAAGTCTCAGCCATTGGCCCAAATGCTCCATAGCCCGTCTCAACAGATGGTAGCTATCTCACATCCACCCAACATTCCTCCTTCGACTCTCTTACAGAGCTCGGAGCCGGAGCTCCTCAGAGCCGTGACTGTTGTAGCTTCGGAGCCGATACCACCCCTTTCGGCTCCGTCGTCCTCCGCTCCGATTTCCTCCTTGAGGCCTTCATTGGAGGGATCTGGTCGTCTGGTCTCTCTCGTCGGCTCCGAGGGGGCGAGTGGCATCGGACCCTTGTCCGACCCCGTTCTCCCTCTCGGGGCTTCGGCGTTGGTGAGCTCAGCCCCGACATCTGCCTCGGAGCCTTCCCTCTCGGTGAGGCCTGGAGTTCCTATCTCTTCGGAGCGGGAACCTTCTGGTCTCTCTGATGGGGGAGCCTTCGAGGTGATGAGGAGTGTACTAGCCCCTGGGCGTAGTCAATGGTCAGTTCCATCAGCTCCTCCCACTACAGTGCCTGCTGATGTCTCTTCCCACTCTCTTGCTCCCGGACCCAGAGATCCAACGCCTCAGGTTTCCCCATTGGGAATATCTTCCTCTTCCGAGGCTTCTCCTGATCCATCAGGTGAACCTCCGCGTAAGAGGACATGTAAGAGGAAACATCTAGACTCCCCCGAGTCTGTTACATCTGATACTGACTTGGATGAGTTGGAGGGATCCCCAAGGTCCTCCTCTGAGGATGTCTCTTTCTCAGACATCCTTGAACTCCTTAAGCAGAGGGGGAACTGGCCCTCCCTTAATCCTTCCGAGGACGAGTCAGTATACCTGGAGGCGTTCGGATCTCGACCCTCCACCTCCTGGGTGTCTCCGCCTTTCGACCCTCTTATGGACGTGGTGGCTCGGAAGGCGTGGATGGCCCCGGATTCGGTGGAACCTATTCCTAGGAGGCCTTCTAAATTCATTACGGCCCCACCAAATAGGCAATATTTGACAAAAGGTGTCCCGGTTGATGCCATGGTGGTGGCTGCAGCCACCAAGAAGGAACTAGCTGATCCTTCAGTACCTGTCCATCCTCCTAACAAGGATTCTAGGACTATGGACAGGTACGGCAAGCGGATTTTTTTTTCAGCGACCTTTGCCATGCGATCGCTGAACTACTTGTGTCACTTCACCCGCCTTCAAAGAGATGTTCTTAAAGAGTTGGGAGAAGTTTTACAGGATCCGTCAGCTGCTGGGTCTCAGGAAAAGATTAGCTCACAGCTAGGAATCCTAAACTCCATTGTTAACTCCTCCATGCGGCTCATTTCTTATGCAGCCGATGGAGCGAGTAGGGCCGCAGGCACAGGAGTGGCTTTAAGGCGTCAGTCCTGGATGCGGCTTTGTAATTTTGCAGACCCCTTCAAGGCGTCCTTCACAAACTCCCCTTTTGATGGTTCGACCTTGTTCAGACCTCAAGTGAAAGACACTTTGACTAGATGCGAACAAGATGGCAAGACTCTTTCTGCCGTAGGAGTCCATTTCTCCACTCCTTCAAGACCTTACCCAAAAGGTCAGAAGGGAGGGAAAATGTGGTTCCGCAAATCTCAAGGAGTCACGTCTGACGCACGAGGTCAGTTTACCCCCAGAGGCAGAGGGGTAACAACAACAGACGCCACCCTAGGGGCAGAGGGGGTCCGCAGAATCAGGGTAGCAGAGAGCCTCTTTCTGACAAACCTTTCCAGCATCCCTGAGATGTTGCCCGATTGTCCACCTTCGGAGGCAGTCGGGGGAAGATTATCGCTGTACCCAATAGCCTGGCTTTCCCTTTCTCAAGACAAATGGGTACAGTCGATTATATCCGAGGGTTACAAAATTCCCTTTATTAAAACCCCAATTCAGCAAAAGGGAACCCTTCCAGATGTTCCACCCAGTCTAAGGGAACTAGCAGTGTCAGAGATATCAAAACTGCTAGCAAAAAGAGCCATCCAGCCAGTCCCAGCAGACCAAATAGGATCTGGAATCTACTCAAGGTTCTTTTTAGTACCAAAAAAGACAGGGGACTGGAGACCAATATTAGATCTGAGCAAACTAAACAAGTTTGTAAAGAAAACAAGATTCCGGATGGTCACGCTTCAGTCCATTCTACCCTTTCTGGGCAAGGACAATTGGATGTGCTCGGTAGATCTTCAGGATGCGTACTATCACATAAAAATTCACAGGCACTCCAGAAGATTTCTCCACTTTCGGCTGGGGACCAGTCACTTCCAATTCAGGGCCCTGCCCTTTGGACTCACTACAGCCCCAGAGTGTTCACCAAATGTATGGCAGCGGTTACGGCTCACCTGAGACGTCAAGGATTCCAGGTGTTTCCATATCTAGACGACTGGCTCCTCACTGCCACCACCAGGCATCAACTTCTCCAAGCCAGAGATTACACCATTCACATTTGCAGAGGGCTAGGAATTTCTATAAATTTCGAAAAATCTGCCTTGTCGCCTTGTCAATCTATTACTTTTATAGGCACAAAATTGGACACCGTACAACTTTCAGCAAAGTTAACAGACCAAAGGATCTTGGACATTCAAAGTCACGTCCAGGTGATTCTTCTCAGCAACAAAATTCAAGCCAGATTTGCTCTAAAAGTATTGGGTCTTATGGCGGCCGCCATAACACTTCTTCCCTTTGCCCGCTTTTACATGCGTCTTCTACAATGGATGCTATTCGCCCAATGGTCCTTTCAACAACTTCCCATGCTTCACAGGATCACAATAACTCCAGCTTGCAAAAGGCATCTGACCTGGTGGATATCGTCCCCTCAAGTCCATCAGGGCAGACCCTTTGTTCCTCCTGCCCTGGTCGCCACGGTTACACCAGACGCCTCCCTGATCGGGTGGGGGGGCATTATCAGGGCAGGATGGTCCATGGCACTTGGCAACCTTTCGAATACCACCTGCACATAAATGTCCTAGAGATGAGAGCAGTGCTTTTAACGTTGCAAGCCCTCAACGACTCTCTTCCCCTGGGAACTATTGCAGTCCAAATGGACAATATGTCCGTAGTGTGGTATATCAACAAACAGGGCGGAACCAAGTCCTATCCACTGTCGAGAGGCTCTCAGACTTTGGCAGTGGGCAATCTCTTCTCAGCGGTTTCTGATAGCAACGCATATCCCCGGGAAATCCAACATCATAGCAGACAGGTTGAGCAGAGCTATTCTCATGCCTCACGAGTGGTCTCTCAAACAATCAGTGATGGAAGAGATATTTCAGGAGTGGGGCCTTCCTTGCTGCGACCTTTTTGCTACACCTCAAAACAGCAAATGCCCAGACTTCTTCTCTCTCTTCCCCCTTCCAGGCCATCCCACCAGAGATGCTCTAACCCAAGATTGGCCCCGGGGACTTCTTTATGCATTTCCTCCTTTCCTCTGATACCTCAAGTAATTCAGAAAGCAACCGCCTTGAGAGCCAAGTTGATTCTCATTGCCCCTTATTGGCCTCGACAGATATGGTTTCCGTTCCTACATCGTTATCTCTTGGTACAACCATGGCATCTGGACCCGGTTCCAGATCTTCTGACCCACCAGTCGGGGCAGCTGCACCAATCCATACCTTCTCTCAACCTCACTGCTTGGTTGCTCCACTTCCATCCTTAGCCAGGCTTCCTATGATTTCTAATCCCGTCCGGGATATCATAGTAGCTTCCATTAAATCTTCTACCAGAAGGATCTACACTAGTAAATGGCAACGTTTCTCCTTCTGGGCAAAAGCTAGGAATATAGACCCCTATACTGCTCCGATTCATTTGGTCTTGGACTTCCTAGCTGAGATTTTTCATTCAGGATCCTCTTCCTCCACAGTAAAAGTTCAGCTGGCAGCCATTTCGAATTTTCATATAGGCTTTTTGGACCACAACATTATGTCACATAAACTTTGCAAGGCATTCCTTTGAGGTATCTTTTTACTTAAACCTCCGATTAAAGACCCCCCACCACAGTGGGATCTAAATTTAATTTTATCATCCTTGATTCTTCCCCCTTTCGAACCTGCGGCTGCCTGTTCATTGAAATTTCTTTCTTGGAAGACACTCTTTCTAGTCGCCATTACTTCTGCCAGGAGAGTATCTGAGCTTCATGCTCTCTGCATTCGTCCTCCCTACTTAATCTTCCACAAAGACAGGGTATCTCTAAGGACTAATCCGTCTTTCTTACCCAAAGTGGCATCGCAGAAGAACTTAAATCAATCCATTGATCTTCCAGTTTTTTTCCCAAATTATTCTGATAGAGCGGAACAAAAATTACATTGTCTTGATGTTCACCGCCAATTTAGATATTATCTAGACAAAACTAAACATTTTAGGAAATCTGATCAACTGTTTCTATCCTATGCAGAGAACAGGAAAGGCCTTCCAGTTTCCAAGGTGACTTTATCTAGATGGCTGTCTTCTGTGATTACTTACGTTTATCAGCTCAGAGGCAAAGAGTTGATTTCTAGGCCAAAAGCCCATTCTACCAGAGCTCTAGCTACATCTACAGTTTTTCAGGCTAGACTTCCAATAGACACTATTTGTGCAGCAGCCACATGGGCCTCTCCTCATACCTTTGTTTCACAGTACAAATTAGACTTGGCCTCCAGAGACAGAGCGAATTTTGGTTCCACCGTTCTCAAGAGTCTGTTCCATTGAGCCACCCAGGATAGAGGTGCTAGGGACGCGGTCCCATCCAGCAAGAATGAAGGCGAGATTGACAACTTAACATTAAGAAGTTATGTACCTACCATAACGTTCCATGTTAGTTGTCTTCTCTCGCCTTCTTTCTTGCGTCCTGCCCTCCATCTCCCTAGCCTGGTCAGACCGAGAAGATTATGCCTCTTCTCTTAAGAGGTTTTATCCTTTTTCTAGCTAATCAGCTTCTAGTGTCACTAGTTTAGGTTGATCCCTTTCAGAGGATTATGATGATTATGATTGTCATTTTTAGTATTGTTACTTTTTCTTCCTCCTCTATAGTTGGAAGAATATATTCCATAATTTCCTTAGCTACCAAACGAGATCTGGGTAGTCTCCACCTTGCATCATGGGATATAGGGTTGCCTCGAGCTGTTAAAATTAGCTCTCGAGCTTACTAAGTGCTGAGTCGGAGCCGAGGATCGGCTCCGAACCCATCCAGCAAGAAAGAAGGCGAGAGAAGACAACTAACATGGAACGTTATGGTAGGTACATAACTTCTTATTTCCCGACAATGGGGCCAGCTTTGCTGTGATCTCTTTGCATCTGCATATACTCTAAACAACAAGTGTAGGCTACTTTGCCCTAATCCCCCCATAGGGGAAGTCACTGAGGGATGCTGTTCTTCATGATTGGCTCCCCAGTCTACTTTATGCTTATCCCCCAATTCCTTTGATTCCAAAGTTCCTACAAAGAGCTGCCAGTTGAAGAACAAGGTCATCCTCACTGCACCTTATTGGCCTCAGCAGATTTGGTTTCCCTTCTTGTGGCCTCATCTAGTTCATCCACCCTGGATTCAGGAATCAGCTCTAGATCTGCTGTCTTACCCAACAGGTATAATTCATCTGAACCTTCCCAATCTCAAGTTGATGGCTTGGTTTCTCCATTTCCAGTAATAGCCAGACAACCTCTGATCTCATCTCCTGTTCGCCACATTTTGCTATTTTCCCTTAAGCCATCAACAAGGAAGCTTTATGCCAGTAAATGGAAGAGATTCATACATTGGGCTGTTCAACATCATATTGACCACTTTTCTTCCCGACTTCTTGACAATACTTTTTTAGTCAAGGAGCCAGTGCTTCAACAGTTAAAGTTCAGTTGGCAACAATTTCTGATTTCCATAGTGGATTTGATGGTTCATCGCTCGCTTCTCTTAAACTTTGTAAAACCTTTTTGCGAGGCACACTCCTTTTGAAACCTCCATTTAAAGATCCTACCCCATCCATGGGATCTTAATCTGGTACTGCAAGCCTTGATCCATTCAGCATTTGAACCTGCACATGACTGTAGTCTTAAATTTCTTTCTTGGAAAAGGTTATTGTTATTGACCATTACCTCTGCTAGACGAATTTCAAAAATTCAGGCCTTGTCTGTGAAGCCCCCATATCTAATTTTTCATAAAGATAGGGTTGCATTATGGACTAATGCGTCCTTTTTGCCCAAAATAGTATCAGAATCCCATATTAACTAGTCCATCAATTTACCATTTTTTTCCAAATTACTTGAACAAAGGCAAATATGTACTTCATCTATTTGATGTTCATAGGCAATTGCACTTCTATCTACATAGAACAAAGGATAAGAACTACATATCAGTTATTTGTTTCATTTGGGTCCATGTTCGGCTACTGAAAAGAATAAAATCCGAACGGCTAAATCTCAAAAGGGAAAAAGTGATACAAAAAAGCAGCGAACAAGGACATCAATGAAAATAAATTTGCTGAATGGCCATAGTTGACCAACAACCAGGAAATAAAGCGATGCATATGGTAAGTGAAGGCAACCTTTTAAATTTGCCCACCTTGGTTGGTTTTGTTTCTGATGTTAGACGACTATGGCCTTTTAATGCATTTTTTTTCTATTATGTCATTTTGGAAGCCAGTGTTAGATTTGTTTTACCTATATACCTTTCTGAAAGTACCTAAATTCAAAATGCTCCTCAGCAGACTGCCCTACCCCTTTTTCCTGGAACACTAGGTTTCCTGGTGACTTTACATCTGAAAGATACTCATCATCCCATCACAACTGTTCCCAACTTCAAGATGAACTTGCAAAAGTCCTGTCTCACATCCTCACAAAGAATTGCCATCCTGCAGTATATGACAGACACAGAAAATATATAGCCTTTCTACCAGAAGACAAAGCCTTAATTTTTGGGTCTATATTAAATATTCGAACGCTTAAACTTTTGAATCACTAAAGATCGAACTTTAGTGATCGAACGCTTAAATGAATATTTTTAAAAAAATTAAAAAAAAAGGAAAACTAAAGGGTGTAAGCAGGGGGGCAAGCACCCCTGCACCCCCCACCCCCACTACTTAAATATACCAACTCCGAAATTGCGCTACAGTGTAGGAAATGGAAATTTTCCCTTTCCACACTGTAGTGCACTGAAGTGCGGTCTCAGAGTTGGTATATTTAAGTAGCGAAATGGGGAGTGCAGGGGCTTTCCCTTAAACACGTTACATTTTGTTTTTGTTTTTTTTTTAAATTTTTTTTTTAAATATTCGAACATTTAAACGTTCGATCACTAAAGTTCGATCTTTAGTGATTCGAACGTTTAAGCGTTCAAATATTTAATATAGACCCTAATTTTTCAGAATGTTTTCAGGGATTTCTTTTCTCAAGAAACTGCCTCTACAAGACAGTTTCTTAGGCCTCATTGCATCAATGATCCTCATGACACCATGAGCCAGATTCCACATGAGAAAGATTCAGTGGCATTTAAAAATTTCTTGGACCCAGCATCTGCTTCCCTTGGAGTTCCAAGTATTTTTATTTTTGTATTTTGTGAAACAAGTTACAGTGGTGGAGGGATCAGCTGTCTGTCCGTCCAGAAGCTAGGTGATTCAATCCAAATGAACTTGACAGATTTTGCGTGAGGAACAGTGGCCAGGGGAGCTCTAGTGCAAGGCAAATGGGATCCTTTAGATGCTACAAAGCACATAAACATAAAAAAAATGTCAGCAGTGATTCAGACCTTAAATGTTCTATACCACTTATGGTCTCCAGGTCCCCTTTTATTGGTCATAGACAACACCACAGTTACATGGTACATGAAGAAACAAGGTGGTACAAGGTCATACCCTCTTTGATGCTTGACAGTGATGGCCTGTGAATTAACCTTACAGCATTTTCTGACTCTTAAGGCCTCATACATTCCATCAGAGCAACGGCTACTGGCAGATGTACTATGCAGATCCCAGGTGGACCATAGTGAGTGAAAACTCTGGACAGAGGTCTGCCTGGATTTGCTCCAAATGTGGGAACACATCACATAATTCTATTCACCTGTTTTTCATAACAGGCAATTGAAATAATTCTGTTTGAGACATCCTTACAGTCTTGCTTGGAGGACAGAAACATTCCCATTCCCTTGGACGGAATATTCCTTTATGCATTTCCACGCTTTCTACCAGTATCCAAGGTACTTCTGAATATTCAGTAAGAATTAACAAAGGTCATAGGTTCATAGTGTGACACTACCAGCTCAGCTATCTGGAATTTTGTAAATCATTCTATGTCATTTGTGAATATTGATATGATTTATACAGAATTGTATGTTATGTACTGAGCTAAGATGTATCCACAATGTACCTTGCTGGAACATAGAAGATTAACCTGCAAAACTTAAGATTAGTTGAGGTTAAGTTACTTTATAGCTGGGCCATAAACAAAAGATGTTATCGCTCAGCTTCAGTTCAGTAGAAGATACAATGTCTAGAGCTAGGTTTCTTGTATTGTCTTGGAGAAAAGTAATTCTCAGGTTTCAAATATAAAAGTTTTATTGCTTTACGACTTCCAAGATCTGCAAAGATCTGAGAGATATGCATTTCTCACACCGAGAGTGATGTCATCCAAGGTGGCCCAGCAGTAATGTTTGATATTAATTTAATTACTCTCAGGTAGAGACTGGCTAGTTTGTATTTTGTCTTTGACCTGAAAACGTCTACTCATCATCACCATCTGCACTTGCCTGGCTGTAAGTAAGAATTAGGGCATAGTATCTCTTTTAGATATAGAGGAATTTAGTAAAGATTTGTTTAGATATTTTCTGTATTTATTTGAGACTGTCCTGCAATGTTGTTTTAAAATATTTCCTGTGATTTTGAACTCTGAAGTAATTGTGTTGGATTGACTGAGAATTGTCTTGTTCTTTTATTATTTATTATTAAAAATATTTAAACCTATCTTTGTGGCTGATATTCGTGAGACATGTTTAAGCTCTTAGGGTACTTGCATATGTATTTGTTGACACTGTACAGGCCAGTGCTAATAGCCTGGCACTTGGGCAAAACTATCATTTGGATTATTAGTAACATTACACAGTAGGACTGGACACCCTTTGTTAAGGGCCTAGAGTAGCTGATGATTGGTTGGTGTCATTGATAATTACCTTATAGTCTGGTCCGAAGGGGGCATATCTAGTAAACCTGTGCCAGCTTTTCCCAGGTGTGTGTGTGTGTGTGTGTTTGTGTGTGTGTGTATATAAATCAAATCTCAAAGTGTGTGTGTGTGTGTGTGTGTGTGTGTGTGTGTGTGTGTGTGTGTCTGTGTCTGTGTCTGTGTCTGTGTCTGTGTGTGTGTGTGTCAGCTACTTGGGCAGGGAAACTAAGCACTGGTTGGACAGAGAGGGTGCTGGAGGTTTTGGCTTGGCCACTCAGCTGAAATCTTAACCCTATAGCTGTGCCATTAGGAAGTCTTATTGGGGACCTGGAGAAAAAGGGAGAAACCAGCCCCAGACTGACTGTGGTCTCTGTGTGCTGTTAAGGGAAATTGCACTGTACTATGTGTGTAATTGTCATCCTCCCAGTGCATACGTCCCCTAACTGTTGCCAGTGGTGAGGATTGAGGCTCCTTGATTACTGGGCCAGTGCAGAGGCGTCCCACATAGGTTCATAGGTGTTTACTAGGCTAACGACCACAAGGGCCTTTTTAAGCCTAACCATGCATTACAAATTTTTGACAAGTTCTGATACCCTTGATAAGTGTAAGCAGGGGTTTCGGAGATGAGCCATTTACATGTTATTTGTGTCCATTAGAGACATAGGTCCCAAACCAGGGATGAATTTCCATTTTCCCATCCAGTTGTCTAAATTGCACTTGAATTGTGTTTGGGAGGAACTCTGCTTCACAAGGATGGGGAGCCTGTTCCATAGATGCTGCAGTCTCTGGGATACATACTTATCTCTCCAGCAGGACCTATTTGTATCACAGGCAAGGTTTACATCTTTAGAATGGGTAATTCTGGTGTTGTTTGTTTTGTGGATATGCAGAAGGTCAATCAGAGTGGGGTCTGACAATGCCCTGTATGCCAGGGATAGATCTCCCCTCAAAAGCCTGTAGGAGACAGAATACAGGGATAGGGCCTTGAGGCGGTCTGCACAGGGCATTTTACTTACATCCTGTATTCGTTTAGTGAAAAACCTCTGTGGACATTCCAATTGTTGGATATGCCTGGTTAGGTGCATACCAAAGGGGGCATTGTACTCAATGATAGGTCTGATGAATGCCAAATACAGTGGAACAATAACTTCCTTGGACTGAGATGGCATACCTTTGTTTATAAGTTGTGCAGTATAGAATGATTTCCTCACCACTGTAGACACATGATGGTCAAAGGCTAGATTACTATCTATGTGTCCCTAAGTCCCTGATTACTTGGTCAACTCTAAGGGGTGTGTTGTCAATATGATAGTTACCAGGGATGGATGATTTCCCAAAGGATACTGTTATGCATTTCTTGGCATTTAGTTTTAGTCCATGGCTCTGACACCAGTTATTTGTCTGTGTCAGCCCTTCCTAGAGAATATTTGTGTCAGTGTGACATTCAATGACAGCTCCTAATTTGCAATCATCTGCAAATTTAGTCAACCAAAGACCACTGACATTGGCCTTTACCGCTGAAAAGTAAATACCAAAAATGAGCGGTCTGATCCCTGCGAGACTCCACTTGTGACTGGCCTTTTGTAGAGGTGGACTCCCTAGTTCTAACTTCCTAGGTCCTGTCTGTAAGCAAGTTGGCTGTCCACTGGGTGATATACGGGTTTGTACCTAACCTCTTGAGTTTGTCAATGATGCCCTAATGAAGTATTGTGTGAAATGCCTTGAGCAGGTCAAGATGACTACTGAGAGGCAGAATGTGGGCTCTGCAATAACTGGTGGTCTTGCAATATATGTTTGAAGTTAAGATGAAAAAAATGGTTTATCCTAAACACTGCAGTGTATACTAAGTATTTACATATGAAATGGATAATAAGTTTTAGCTGTCTAAGTGGAGAATCGCTATTTTTAAAAGAGCAAGATAGATTGAAAGAGGGTGAGCACGTTTGTATTCTGGTACTATGGAATACAGTGGGATGCCAAATAAATTATAATAGTCGAAGGGGAGTGATTTCACAAAATGATAGATGTGTTGCTGTCCGATCTCGCCTTCATTCTTACCAGGATGGATTCGGACTGATCCTTGGATCCAACTCGGCCTTGTATGCAAGCTCAAAGTCTTCCACTAGCTTGTGGCTTAACCCTATCCCAGCATGACCTAGGAAAGTCTCCCAGATCTCGTTTGCCACTAAACAAGATTGGGTGTTCATTCTGCTAGCTCTGGGTAAGTATAGTCTTTATATAACTTTCACTGTTTAAATCTTTGCTGTTTTTTGTGATTCTAGGGTTAAATAGTTGTACTTTGTTGTACTAAATGGTATACTCAGCCTCTTTTGTCTGTTTTTTTCTGCTGGTTGGCAGTCGTCATCATTGGGCCTTATTCTCCCTCTCCCAGCTTTCTGTAAACTTCTTTAGCCCATTTAAGTTAGAGGGCTCTTTTTCTCTTATCTCTCTACTTAAAATCCTGTTGTTTCTGAGAAAAAGTTCATTTAAACTAGAGAACTGTCTTCCCCTTCGCCTGTTTGAGTTAGAGGACTTTCTCCCTTCCCTTCCCATTCCCTTCTGTCCTTTTAGCATCGTCCATTTAATTTAGAGGGCTGTGCCTTCCTTTAAAAACTTGCTTTTTTGTTAATATTTGTTAGTCTTTGTTGTTTGCTTAAAAAAGTTTTTTGTATATACATTGTACATTCTTTTTTCCTTCAGAATGTCTTCCAAGGATTCAAAACCATCTGGTTTTAAAAAAATGCGAAGATTGTGGACAAAAATGTCATTGATTGACAGACACACAATCTGTGTCTATTGTCTGAGAGCTGTCCATCTCCGGGAGTCTTGCTCCACATGTCATTCTTTTAACCATAGAGCTCTCCTAAAGAGGAAAAACAAGCTTATATTGAGAGGACTGTTAAAAGACCTCCTTCTCAGAGGCTATTCAAGAAGGTCCGGGTTCTTCTAAATCTCAAAAGTCTCCTTCCTCAAAATCTGATAAAACAGAGAAGAGATTTTCTTCTTCTAGCGCTCCACTGGAGCCACCTAAAAAAAATGGCAAAAATCTCGTCACTGGATTCGAAGCCCACCAGATCAGAAAAATCATCGGCACTGACACTGTCGGTTTTGGCACCAGAGGAATTTGAAATTCAGAGCTGGTCCCCAGTCTTGGAGCCATTCTCTCCGACCCTCAGGTCACCTATTCTGCAGCCTTAAAAATCTCCAGCCCCCTCGACTCTGTCTTCCAGGAGCTTGTCTGACGATGATGTGGGTCGAGTGGTACAAAGGCTGTTAAGGACTCTGGCACTGGCCAAATTATTATCTGATCTAACCTCAAGGGATCTGGATCCAACTGCATCCTCCCCTTCTGCTCCGATTCCTCCTCTGATCTGATCTTGGACTTCAGAGTCAGAATGTCCGGACCTGATACTGGTGAAAACTTGTAGTGACATCTTCAGCCCAGACCATTGCTCCGACGTCCTCGGATCCATCGGAACTCGAGGAGTCTAGGTGCCGATGCTCTCCATTTGGGTCCAGGGAGCCTAGTCAGATCGCACAATTGTTGGATCCGATCTTGCCTCTCGAGGCATCGACTCAGGTGAGCTCGGCTCCTACCTCAGCCTCGGGGCTATCGTCCTTGGTTCCTGGAGTTCCTTTGGTTTCTTTGGATCCAGAGATTTCCTCAGGTCAGGGGTAAGGGAGGATTTTGAGGTGATGAGGGGAGTACTGTCTCCACAGACAATTCCACTGTCCTCTCCCAATGTTCTTCCCCTAAAACACCGGTGTCTGCCTCTGTATCTGCTTCCACAGGGACACAGAGATCCTAGGCCTCAGGATGCCCCACAGGTACTCCTCACTCTTCTGAAACTTCTCCAGAGTACCCCTTTGAGGAGGTCCCTCAGAAGAGGTTATGTAAGAGGAGACATTTAGATTCCCCACAGTAGTCTTATCACTTTTGATACGGACCTTGATGAAGCTAAGGGGTCCCCACGGTCATCTCCTGATGATGTCTCCTTTAGAGACATCCTAGAAATAATTAAACAGAGAGGTAGTTGGAAGCCCATCAACCCTTTAGCAAAGGAGTTCATACTGCTGAAGGCTTTTGATCTCAACCTTCCTCCACTTAGGTGTCTCCACCTTTCGGCAAACTGATGGACCTAGTTTCTTGAAAGGTGTGGGAGTCTCCAGATTCAGTGGAACCTGTTCCTAGGAGGCCATATAAGTTTATTACATCCCCAGCTGACAAAACCTTCCTGATCAAGGGAGTCCCAATAGATGCTATGGTGGTGGTAGCAGCCACCATGAATTAACTTTTGCCCTCAGATCGCTGAAATACCTTAGCCATTTTACAAGATTGCAGAGAGACCTCCTGAAGGAGCTAGGAGATACTCTCCAATGTTCTGTAGCTGATGGGGTTGCAGATAAAGTCTCCTCTCAGCTCTTTACCTTAAATTTAGTCATTAACTCCTCCATGAGGCTGATCTCTTATGCAGCAGATGGAGCGAGTAGAGCAGCGGGTTCAGGAATTACCTTAAGGAGACATTCCAGGATGTTTTTGTGTGACTTGGAGGAACCTTTTAAATCTTCCTTTGTGAATGCCCCATTCGATGCCTCATCTCTGTTCAGGCCCAAAGTCAAGGACACCCTAACTAGGTGTGAACAGGAAGGAAAGACTCTGTCTGCCATAGGAGTCAGTTTTTCCCTTCCTACCAGACCATATCCCAAAGGTCAGAAAGGAAATGGAAAAATGTGGTTCTGAAAATCTCAGAGAACTTTCCAGGACCATGTGGTGAATCTTCCCCTAGGGGCAGAGGGGGAAGTGGTAATGGAAGAAACTGACCATGTGACAGACGGGGTCTGCAGAATCAGGGCAATAGAGAATCGTTCTTTGGTAAGCCCTTCTAGTGGTCCTGAAAGGAGGCCCACCTGTCCACCTCTAGAGGCAGTCAGGGGTCGCTCATCTTTGTACCCAGAAACCTGGCAACAAATAACAAAAGACAAATGGGTACAAAACATCATATCCAGAGGTTACTCCAGCCGCTTTTTCCTTTCCATTCCAATTATAAAAAAGATTCCAGACATTCCACTCAGTCAAAGAGATCAGGCAACTCTGGAAATTCAAAAGTTGATAGACAAAAAGAGTCATCCAAATAGTCCCCACGGACCAAATAGGATCCAGACCTTACTCAAGATTCTTTTTAGTTCCAAAGAAGACGGGGGACTGGAGACCAATTCTGGATCTCAGCAATCTAAACAGATCAGTAAAAAAAGTCCAAGTTCTGGATGGTAACACTGCAGTCGATGCTCCCTTTTCTGGGACAAGACAATTGGATGTGCTTGATACATCTCCAGGATGCGTACTACCACATAAAAATGAACAGGTGATCCAGGAGACACCTGCACTTTCATCTGAGGGCCAGTCACTACCAGTTTTGAGCTCTGCCGTTTGGCCTCACTACAGCCCCCAGAGTGTTCACCAAATGTATGGCAGTAGTTGCGGCTCACTTGAAACGCCTAGGATTCTGGGTGTTTCCATACTTAGATGACTAGCTGCTAACCGCCACCACCGAGCATCTACTAATAAAAGCAAGAGACACCACCTTGCAGTTCTGCTGTCACCTAGGAATTACAATAAACTACGAGAAATCTGCTTTGCTGTCTTCTCATCATGTAGTATTTATAGGAGCAGAATTGGGTTCAACAAATATGATGGACAGACTTCCCCCAGAAAGAATCCAAGTACTACAATGCCAGATCTTAAGTCTTCTCACAAAGAAAAAAGTTCAAGCGAGGATAGTCCAGAAGTCTTGGAAACCATGGCACCAGCAATAACTCTGGTCCCATTAGCACGTCTACAGATGAGAATTCTCCAGTGGCTACTGTCTACTCAGTGGTCGTTGCAGGAATTACCAGTATCGGACACCTTTGTTGGTGGCTTTACTCCCCTCAGGTGGTGATAGGTCGACCATTTGTACTTCCACAGCCATCAGCTGCAGTGACCACAGATGCTTCTCACATAGGGTTGGGGGACATTATCTGGTAAAGACTGTCCAAGGCACCTGGCAGGATCATGAGGCCCATTTGCACATCAGTGTCCCAGAAATGAGAGCAGTGCTTCTAGGTTTGCAAGCATTTCAGGACTCTCTTCTGCTGGGAACTATTGCAATACAGACAGACAACATGTCAGTGGTCTGATACATAAACAAACAAGGTGGAACCAGATCTTACCCCCTATGTTGAGAGGCCCTGAGAGTATGGCAGTGGGCGACCTCCTCCTAACATTTTCTGATAGCAATGCACATCCCAGGAAAATCCAATGTTATAGCAGACAGGCTCAGCAGAACAACTCTTATGCCTCATGAGTGTTCCTTAAAACAGGAAGTGGCAGAAAAGATTTTCCGCAAGTATGGCCAGCCTTGCTGTGACTTCTTTGCAACATCCATGAATACCAAATGCAGCAGCTACTTTGACCTTATTCCCCTTCCAGGGGAGTCACCAAGGGATGCACTTGTCCATGATTGTCCCTCGGGTCTCCTCTATGCCTTTCCTCCCTTCCCCTTGATACCCAAAGTTCTTCAAAAAGCCAATTGTTTGGGAAGGGACTTAAAGCTCATCACCCCATACTGGCCTTGTCAGATCTGGTTCTTTTTCCTGTGGCATAATGCACATAAAAAACGAAGACTCTCAAAAGTAAAGTGCAAAACAACTTTACTGGTGTTTTCTGGTACCTCGGCTAAAAAGCCTTCAAGGAATAAGTTGTTACACCAACAGCACATTATTTATATTGAATCACATGATGTTAACCAGTTAAACACATTGCACAAAACCTTTTCATTTAAAGTGACTTTGAACCATTAAGAAATGTTTGTAAACTCATTTCCCAGCCTTACATTCCTTATACACTATGTTGACTATAATTATAGTCAACATGTATTTATATTTATATTTAACTACATGCTTCAAATTGGACAAACCCCTGTGAAAACAAAAATTTAAATTAATTTACTTTATCAATATCACTTTTGCATATTGATATTCACCTGCAGGTTAAGACCTGAAGGAAATAAAGTGTTGTAATTAATGATGAACCTGGTTTCCAAGGCTAGCAATTTTCTATAGTGAGCTTCCCCATGTTGATGTAAAGGCATGGCCCACACGCTGAAGAATAAAGAAGAATCTGAGCCTGCATGATTTGAACAGAAATGATGTGCCACTGGACTATCTTATATCTTATGTCTGATGTCCCCCATATGCTCCAAAATACGTTTTTTAACTTCTCATAGTTTGTCCAATATACCATTTCTTAGGTGAACAGTCACAACCGAAGATATAAACAACTCAACTTGATTGATAAGAAAACCTCTGTGTAGCCTTATAAATTCTCTCATTAATGCTACATCCATGTAAATTCCTAACTTTTGAGTATACCTTACACCTACAACAGGGCTGACATCCCACTTGACCATGTATTTTGTCCAGCTTTCTATTTAATAACAGTTTCAAATTCACGCACCTCTTATATGAAAAAGTTATATGCTCTGAAAATAAGGCCTTTGGTAGATTCATCTTGCATCACTATGGGCCAAGTTTTCTAACTAACCTTGCTAAATGATGTGAGAAAGGGGAAAATTTACTGACAAAATACATTTTCCTTGTACCTTCATCTGAAGATTGCTCTTCATGTCTCTTTCTTACTCCTTTGCCACCTCTTTGTCGTATTCCTAAAACCCTATTCTCTGTCTTTGCCAACAAATCAGGGGAATAACTTGTACAAGATAACCTATTTCTTACTTTTGAAAATTCTTGACATATCCTTCTCTTATCCGATTATAGTCAACATAGAGTATAAGGAATGTAAGGCTGGGAAATAAATGAGTTTACAAGCATTTTTTAATGGTTCAAATTCCCTTCAAATGAAAAGGGTTTGTGTAGTGTGTATAATTGGTTAACATCATGTGATTCAATATAAATAATGTGCTGTTAATGTTAACAACTTATCCCTTAAAGGCTTTTTAGCCGAGGTACCAGGAGACACCAGTAAAGTTGTTTTGCACTTTACTTTCGAGAGTCTTAGTTTTTTGTGTGTATTATATTATTCGTGCTTCGAGTTTCAATCTTCTTCCTGTGGCCTCATCTTCAGGAGGAGCCTTGGATTCTGGACCCAGCTCCAGACCTTTTGACTCACACATCAGGAATGCTCCACCTTTCCCTTCAGACCCTCAACTTGACAGCTTGGCTACTCCGATTCCAACCATAGCCTGGTTTCCTAACCTCTCTTCATCAGTTAAACATATACTATTTTCTCATAAAGCATCAACAAGAAAGGTATATAGAAGCAAATGGAAAAAGTTCTCTTTATGGGCTCCTCATAACCATATTGATCCTTTTACTGCTCCAGTCACTTCCATTCTAGAGTTTCTAGCAAGATTATTCAATGAGGGTACAGCTGCAGCTATCATAAGAGTTCAACTAGTAGCAATTTCTAGCTTCCATATTGGTGAATCCGGTCTCAAAGTAATGTCTCATAGGCTGTGCAAAGCGTAACTAAAAGGTACTCTATTACTATGACTTCATATCAGAGACCCTCCTGCACCATGGGACTTAAATTTTGTCCTATCTAATGTAATTGTTCCCCCTTTTGAGCCAGCATCATCTTTTGAACTCAAGTTTTTGATATGGAAAACTATTCTCTTGATAGCTATTACCTCTGCCAGAAGGGTGTCAGAGCTACAAGGCTTGTCAGTAAAGCCTCCCTACTTGCTTTTCCACAAGGACAAGGTATCGTTAAGAACAAACTCTTCCTTTCTGCCAAAAGTTTGTTCAGAATCTAATTTGAACCAATCCACAGAGCTTCCAGTATTTACCCAAATTGCGAGAATAAGGCGGAATACATGTTGCATCAGCTAGATGTGCATAGGCAATTACACTTCTATCTACACAGGACTAAGAACTTCAGAAAATCTGACCAGCTATTTATATGTTTCTCAGATTCAAAGAAAGGTACCTCACTTTCTAAAGTGACACTATCAAAATGGCTTTCAGACTGCATAACCTACATCTATAAATCTCAAAACAGAGATCTCCCTCAGAAGGTCAAATTCCACTCTACAAGAGGCATTGCAACCTCCTCTGCCTTTCTAGCTAGACTACCAATTGATACCATTTGTGCTGCAGTGACATGACAAAACCACATACCTTTATCGCTTATTAGAAAGTCGATTTGGCCTCATGGAACAGGGCCTCTTTTGGCTCCACGATTCTGAAGAATATTTTCCCTTGAGCCACCCAAAGAAAAATGGTACTAGGGATGCTGTCCCATCCTGGTAAGAATGAAGGTGAGATCGGACAACAACACATAAGGAAGTTATGTACTCACTGTCCATCTTTGCCTTCATTCTTGCATCCCACCTTCCTTTCCCTCAGCCAGTTTTTACTCCTGGAAGACTGAGTTGCTACAGTGGGGACATCACTGTTCTCTGACCTTCTTGACTGCACTCTGCGATATTATAAAAGTAATTTTTTCTTATTATTATTATGACTGTAAACAAGATCTTGGAGGTGTTCCTAGGGCATGCTGGAATAGAGTTTAGCCAAGAGCAAGTGGAAGACCTCGAGCTTGCATATAAGGCCGAGTCGGATCCGAAGAGTTCCTTGGCACCGAATGGCAAAAAAGATTCAGCACCTACCAAGACTTCGGAGTCGACTTCAACTGTCTCAACACCAAGAGACTCATCGGTACCAGAGAAATCATAGATTATTTTTGTTCCAAGATCCAGATATTCTCCTTCTATTGACCCATTCAGGGATAGACCACCAAGCCCCTTTGTCGATCTGAGACCCCCCAGGTCTCCTTCGACTGCTTCAGTTCAATCCACTGAGAGTCTCTCTGAATCAGACATTGTGAGACTGGTGTATCAGCTCCTAATGGCGAGGGGATAGTCTTCATTCCTAGCCAAATCAGCACCAGGACTGGCCGTACAAAGACACCATCCGTTCTTCTTCCTCCAACTCCTATTGAGTCATTGGAGCCCATGGTTCTGACATTCCCAGCTTTGATGGTCTTGGTTCCAGTAGGAATGTCTTCTCCAGAACCAAGGGTTGCCTTGAGCACCTCCAGGCATTTGGCACCAAAGACCTCCTGGCATCAAGACTCCCTGGCCAGTTCCAAGGTGCATAGATCAACTTCATTAATTTCAGAGCCTTCCATAACCCTCGGTGCTTTGGCCTTCTTTGGATTGACCAAGGCTTCAGTTTTGGGGGGTCACCTCCTCAGTGCGGGGTGGGAACTCGGTTCCAAAGGAGTCTATTTCAGTTCTGGGCTGCCATCCCTCCCGGGGGGTGGCCTTCCAAATCATGGAGAAGGCCTTGTCCATTGGGGACTCAGTCTCTGCCATCCCTGTTGGGCCAGACTTCTACATCTCCTCAACCAGAGCTTCCATCAGTCTCTTTTCTGGGACAGAGGGCACAAATGCCCCTGGAAAGACCCTCTTTGGTGGTTTCCTCTTCAGACTCTTCCCCAGAACATCCCCCAAGGAAGTACCTGCAAAGAAAAAGTGCAAGAAGAAACACTTAACTCCCCAGAGGAGTCCTTCACCAAAGATACTGTCTTTGATGAAGGAGAAGGTTCCCCCAGGTCACCCTGATGATGTTTCCTTTGGGGACATGCTAGAGATCCTGAAGCAGAGGGTGGCTGGTCTTCCCTTCAACCTTCTTCAGAGGAGTCAGTATACCTGGAGGCTTTTCGTGCCCAACCTTCTATCTCTTGGATTTCTCTGCCCACTGATGAGCTTATTAAACTGATCGCTCAGTGGGCGTGGAAGATGCCTGACTCCATTGAACTGATCCTCAAGAGACCTGACTGGATCCTTTCTGCCCCCAAAGAACAGTAACATTGGTCCAAAGACATACCTGTGGACACCATGGCAATAGCGGCAGCCACTAACAAGGGACTTGCTGTGGAAAGTCCAGCTATCCATCCTTCTAATAAGGAGTCTAGGACTATGGATAGGTTTGAGAAGTGCGTTTACACTTCATCGACCTTTGCTCTCTGGTCCTTGAACTACATGGTGCACTTTACAAGATTGCAGAGGGATCTAGTCAAAGAGCTTTCGGATACCCTCTCAGAGGCAGTAGCTGAAGAGGTATGGGACAAGGTTGCTTCTCAGCTCGCTACCCTTGAAGCAATTTCTAACCCATCCATGAAGTTGATTGTCCACGCAGCTGAAGGGATGACAAGAGAGGCAGGTTCAGGCATAGCCATTAGAAGGCATTCCTGCATGCACTTGTGTGATTTTTGTGGAGCCATTTAAAGCATCATTCGTTAATGTTCCATTTGACAGATCATCCCTTTTTGGTCTTAAGGTAAAACTCACTCTGGCCAGATGTGTAAAAGATGGGAAGACTCTTTCCGACGTAGGCATATGTTTCTCCACTCCTTAACGGCCTTATTCTATGAACCAGAGCAGTGGGAGACTATGATTTAAAAAATCCCAAGGGCCTTTACGGTATTCATGTGGCAAAGACTTTTCCGGGGCAGCGGGGGAAGTAATGGAAGATGCTCCCTAGAGGCAGAAGTGGCTAGAAGCATGGGTCCAGAGATTCCTTCTCTGGTACTTCCTACCAGTACTCCTGAATGGGGGCCCCATTGCCTTCCTCTGGAGGGAGTCAGGGGATGGTTATCCCTGCATCAACCCGCCTGGCAACTGATAACTTAGAATAAATGGATACAGGGAATTATATCTAGAGGTTACAATATTCCACTTTCTATAAGTCCAAAACCCCAAAAAAGACTCCTGGATATTCCACCCAATCACAGGGAAGCAGCAGTAGCAGAAATTCAAAAACTACTTGACAAAAAAGTCATCCAAAAAGTCCCACCAGACCAAATAGGATCTGGGTTTTACTCAAGGATCTTTTAGTGCCCAAAAAACAGGGGACTGGAGACCCATTTTGGATCTCAGGCAGTTCAACAAGGCAGTAGAGCAAACCACATTCCGGATGCTCTCAGTGCAGTCTATACTTTTATTTATGGAAAATGATAATTGAATTTGCTCCATAGACCTCCAAGATGTGTATTAACATATAAAAATGAACAAACGCTCCAGGAGGTTCTTGTACATCCAGCTGGGAGCCAGTCATTTCCAATTCAGAGCACTGACGTTCGGACTCGCCTCAGCCCCCAATGTGTTCACCAAATGCATGGCAGAGGTAACACCTCATCTCAGACTGCAAGGATTTTGGGTTTTTCTATACCTTGATGACTGGCTCCTCACTGCTACCACCAGGCGTCAGATAGAATGGGCAAGAGATTACACTCTGCATCTCTGTGCATCTGTAGGCATCAAAATAAATTACAAAAAGTCAAATTTACAACCCTCACAACAACTACAATTCATCAGAGCTCTGTTGGACACAGTTGCAGGAATTGCTTCACTCCCACTGGAAAGGCTATAAAGGAACAGATCTCAGGTCAGCCAAATTATTCAGAGCAAAAGTGTTCCAGCGAGATTAGTCTTACAAGCATGAGGCTCGATGGCTGCCTTAACCACTCTTGTTCCCTTAGCAAGATATCACATGCAAATCTTACAATGGTTACTAGCCTCCCAGTGGTCTCTGATAGATCATTCAATGTCTCACCCCATCTTGATTATCAGTCACTGCAAACAAGATCTTTCATGGTGCTTTCACTCGTACAAGATTCTTTTGGGCTGATCATTCATCCTTCTGCAACCCCAAGCCATAGTGACCAGTGATGCCTCCCAGATAGAGTGGGGGTGCATTATCTGGGAAGGACAGTCCAAGGCACATGGTCTCAACTGGAGGCCAACTTGCACATCAGTATTCTAGAGATGAGGTGAGTGCTGTTAGAGTTGCAAGCATTTCAGGATGCCCTTCCTCTAGGAACAGTAGCAATTCAGATGGACAATATGTCAGTAGTCTGGTATATCAACAAACAGGGGGAACCAAATCTTGCCCATTGTGTCAAGAAGGCCTCAGAGTTTGGCAATGAGCCATTTTTTCCAACCACTTTTTCACAGCAATGCACATTCCAGGGGGCTCCAACGTGATAGCAGACAAACTGAGCAGAACTATTCTCATGCCTCATGAGTGGTCTCTCAATCCTGTGGTGGCAAAAGAGATTCTTCGTCATTGGGGCCATCCTTGCTGGAATCTTTTTGCGTCTCTTCAAAACTATAAGTGAAGCAGTTACTTTGCCCTAATCCCCCCTCTGGAGGAGTCACCCAGAGACACTCTTCTCCACGATTGGCCCCCCTGTCTTCTATATACCTTTGCCCCAACTCCGTTAATTTCACAGTTTCTAAAGAAAGCCAAGAGGTCAGAGACCTCAGTAATCCCCATTGCCCCCTTTTGGCATTGACAAGTTTGGTTTCCCTTCCTTTGGCCTCATCTTCTTTGGAAACCATGGATACTGGATCCAGTTCCAGATCTTCTGTCTCATCCAGTGGGCATGGTTTTCCAAACCTCCATCATTGGAAGTTTACAGCGTGGCTTCTCCAATTCCCATGATTGCCAGGCATCCTTCCATTTCCTCTCATGTCCATCAAATTATTGTAGCCCATCACAAACCTTCAACTAGGAAACTGTATCAAAGTAAATAGGAAAAATTTGTAAGTTGGGCTCTTATGAATGAACCTGATCATTATTCGACCCATGTTCATAAAGTTTTGGATTTATTTAGCTCATCTCTATCAGTCTAGTTCCTCTAACTCAGCAATTAAAGCCCATCTAGCAGTACTCTCGAACTTCCATATATGGTTTATTGGGTCATCCCTTTTGTCACAGAAAGTTTGCAAAGACTTTTTAAAGGGAGTCCTAATGTTAAGAACTCCATTTAAAGAACCCATTCCTCCTTGGGATCTAACACTAGTTATTCAGTCCCTTACTTTGTTTCCTTTTGAACCATCACCTACATGTGACTTATTTTCTGATTTGGAAAACTTTATTTTTAGTGGCTATTACATCTGCTAGAAGGGTATCTGATCTTCAGGCCTTATCCTGAAAACCACCCTACGTAATATTTCACAAAGATAGGGTCTCCCCTAGGATTTAATCCATCCTTTTTCCAAAGGCAGTCTCAGAATCTAATATCAATCAGACACTTCAACTACTGGTCTTTTTCTCTAATTTTTCTAATAAAGGGAAGTATACCCTTCTTTTATTAGGCTTCTACAGACAGCTAAATTTTTATCTCCACAGAATGAAGGATTTCATAAAATTTGACCGTGTGATGCTTTTTTCCTCGCTTCTTTAGATAACCCAGTTTCTAAGGTTAGTTTAGCGAAATGGCTCAGAGAGTGTATCACATTTATTTGTCAATCAAAATGTCTCCGTCTTTCACGCCCAATAAACGCACATTCAACAAGAGTGGTGGCAACTTCTGCAGTTTTTCATGCTAGAGCTTGTTTGGATGGATATTTATGCAGCAGCCACTTGGTCTTCTCCCTCATACCTTTATCATTCATTACAAATTGGATCAGGTCACTGGGAGATGAGCATCATTCAATTCGATGGTGCTTAGGAATATTTTTCCGTGAGACCTCCCAAGATTCAGGTAGTGAGGGACTGTGTCCCACGGTGAAGGATTATATGAAGATTGACAACATCAGATAAGTTATGTCTTACCATAACATTCCATCTGTGTTGTCGATCTTCGCTAATCCTTGACATTCCCCCCACCTTCCCCCAGCCTGAGACTTTTAGTGGATCGAATTTTTCCAGAACTGGCTTCATATTAGGGATACATATCTGGTCTCTTATTCTTATTTGCTATTTGTCTACCACTGTTTTGGGCAAACTCAATATGAGATAATATTGAGAGGAGAATTATGGGTAAAGCCTAGCTCGAGAATTTGGAAGGTGTGAGCTGAAATAAATGGCCGAGTTGGTTCTGAGGCTCTAGAAGCAGGCCTTTGATGTGTGTCTGTCTACCTCCTGGGTGACCCCGCCCTCTGACAATTTAATTAAGCTAATCGCTCAGCAGGCTCGGAAGGCTCCGGATTCTGTGGAACCATTCTCCTGGAGACCTGACAAGATATTTACTGCTCCAGAGGACCAACCACACTGGTCTAAAGGCTTGGCAGTAGATGCCATGGTGGTTACAGCAGCCACTAGAAAAGAACTAGCTAAGGAAAGTTATACTGTCCACCCCTTGAACCAAGAGTCCAGGGTGATGGACAGATTTGGGAAATGGGTGTATGCATCATTGACCTTCTCCATCAGGTCCTTTAACTTCTTGGAACATTTTACTAGACTTCAAAGGGATCTGATGAAGGAGCTGTCAGATACCCTGATGAGTGCTGTGGCTGAGGGAGTCCAGGAAAAAGTAGCCTCCCAACTAGCTACCCTGGAGTCGATTTCAAACTCATCCATGAGGCTCACTACACATGCAGCCGAAGGGGCAACCAGGTCAGCAGCTTCAGGCATTGGAATTCAGAGACATGCTTGGATGCACCTGTGTGAGTTTACGGAACCATTCAAGTCTTCTTTTGTCAATGCCCCCTTTGACGGTCCTCTTTGTTTTGTCCCAAAGTTAGGGAAACTCTGTCCAGCTGTGAGAAGGATGGAAAGATTTCATCTGCTGTGGGCATACATTTGGCAGGAGTGGTCTGCAGAATCAAGGTTCCAGAAATTAGTTCTCCAGTGAACCCAGCTGAAGAGAGGCCCAATTGCTTACCTCTGGGAGCTGTTGGAGGAAGATTTTCCTCGCACCCAAATGCCTGGCGATGCATAACCACCGATGCTTGGGTGCTAAGGATAATTACCAGGGGTTATCTAATTCCCTTCACTCTTTATCCGAAAACCCTTTCAAGACTCCCCTGATGTTCCACCCAATCATAGAGTTCTAGCAGCAATAGAAATACAGAAGCTGCTAGAAAAAAAGAGTCATCCAAGAAGTCCCACCAGACTAGTTAGGATCTGGTTTTTACTCAAGATTCTTTTTAGTGCCAAAGAAAACAGGGGACTGAGACCAATTTTGAATCTCAGTATTCTAAACAAATTTGTCCAACAAGCAAAATTCTGGATGGTCACGGTTCAGTCTATTCTCCCTTTCTTAGCAAAAGATGATTGGATGTGCTCTATTGACTTTCAAGACGCGCATTACCACATCAAAGTGGACAAATGCTCAAGAAAGTTTCTCCGCTTCCAAATAGGAGCCAGTCATTTCCAGTTCAAGGCACTGCCCTTTGGCCTCACCACAGCTCCAGGGTGTTCACCATATGCATGGCAGCAGTCACAGCTCACTTGAGGCTGCACGGATTCTGAGTGTTTCCTTATCTAGATGACTGACTCCTCTCTGCTCCCTCCAGGCATCTACTGCAACAGGCCACGGACGTCATACTGGATGTATCCCACCAGTTGGGCATAACAGTCAATGCTGCGAAATCCCTGTTAAACCCCACCCAGGAAATGGAATTCATTGGAGCTCGTCTCAGCACTTCTTCTTGCATTGCATCACTTCCCGTTTACAGGTTGCAGAAGATACAGACGCAAGTTCACCCACTACTGTGCTACAACAAGATACCTGCTCAGCTGATTCTACAAGCACTGGGTTCCATGGCAGCTGCTATCACCTTAGTTCCAGTAGCAAGATTTCACATGAGGCTTCTACAATGGCTACTAACAAACCACTGGTCTATCCTAACTCACGCCATGGACCACTTAATTTTCATTTCCAGTTGTTGCAAGAATTATCTAATCTGGTGGATACATTCAAATGACAGTCTTCAAGGTCATCCCTTTGTCTTCCCTCAGCCCAAGGCCATAGTGACCATGGATGCTTCCCAGATGGGGTGGAGGGGGCATTATCTAGGGAAGACAGTCCAAGGCACTTCGTCCCCCTCTGAGGCCAACCTGCATATCAATGTACTGGAGCTAAGGGGAGTGCTTCTGGCATTGCAAGTGTTTCATTCTGCCTTACCTCTAGGGAAACCTGCTACTCCTAACTTCTATCATAGTTTCTCTTTCTATACCGTGTACTCTAACCATTTATGAACATTATTCACTTACTGTCACCTCACAGTAAGACGTTGTCCCATTCGATTCTCAGTTAGAGCGTCTTCTTTGTGTTGACATGCGTGAATGGGCGTTCCTTCGTTGAAGGTTGTGCATCAGGCCCGGCAAGTCAGCACGTAAAAATCTACTGCTAATCATTAGTGGACCGGAGTTCCGCTGTGGCGATCCCTAACCGGGAAAAGCCGAAAGACACAACAACAACAACATTCACTTACTGAACTTCACCCCCCCCCCGACAAACTCAATCTGCTTCTCACTTAAACACCCTCAACCATATAAACATAACCTCCACTTCTATCTATATAGTACCAAAATATCATAGATCCAACCATGTTAGTTACTTTCAAAACAAAAAAACTTTAAATAACTATTACAAAATTCTAAAGATTATACAAGCACCTCAACAACACCCCCTATTAGATGGCGACATTCATCCAAACCCTAGCCCCAATAACAACATTGTCAATGACCAACTCAATCCAACTTCTTATACTATAACTAACACAAAAAGACCCACTAACTCTCTCCTGATAGCCCCACCTCAACATTCGTAGCATTAACAATAAAATTTCACAATTTCATGCATTCCTAGAAGTACACTCATTTGATATCCTCTGTATTACAAAAACTTGGCTAAAGCCCTCAACTCATGACCATGAAATTACCCCTCCTGGATACAACATCCTGAGATGTGACCGCAAAGCCAAAAAGGGTGGGGGTGCAGCCATTCTCTATAAAACAGAACTTCAGGTCACATCCTTCAATGTGCTCCTACCCTTAGATACAAATGCAGAAACCCTTACTGCCAAACTTCAAGTTAACAACTGTAAATCTATTTACCTATTTTGCTGCTATCTTCCCCCTGGTAGTAATATCAATATTCTTGAAAACATCCTTAATTGCCTCTCTACTCACCTACCTCAGGAAACCATAGTGCTAGGTGACTTTAATATAAAATGGGCCACATGTAACTCCCCTAATCCTATGACCCACATAAATCTATACGGCTTTTCCCAAATAATAACCACCCCTACTAGAATTCACAAACCAGGCAGTAAAGAAACCATCCTAGACTGGATCCTTATCAACAGCCATCCTGACAAATATAAATCAGGTACCCTTCCAGATGACATTAGTGACCACACTCTAACCTACATAATTAAACAAAAAATCCATAGCCCCAACTCAAATAACTTCAAAACCTCACGGTCTAAAAAAACACTTTTTCCCAGAGAGCTTCTAGAATGAACTTAAGGCATGTAACTGGTCACCACTACACCATCTTCAACTTGATGAAGTGGTGACCTACTTTAATACAAAATTCCTACAAATCCTAGAACACCATGCCCCCTCTCGCTCTACCCGTATAAGAACCAAAATTGCACCTTGGCTCACTAAAAAAACAGGCAAAATATCCTTCTACGTAACAAAATCTGGGCCAAATGGAGATCCTCCAAAAACCCATCAGACCACCTTTACTTTAAACAGTTAAGAAATGCCACCAAAAAAGAAATTCTGCTCGATAAAAAAAAACTATTACCTTCACCTCCAACAAACCCACCAGCAAAAACCACAAAAATTTTGGTCAGGCATTAACAAACTACTTAAGCCAGGGCACTCTAAAACTCCTGCCCCATCAGGTATCTCCCATAACAACCCTAAGCAAATTGCTGATGCCTTTAACAACTACTTCATTGAAACCATTCAAACTCTAGCTAAAACAATACCACCTGTTAGCACTAACCCATTAATCACCACAAACAGCCCAGTTCCCTCCTTTCATATACAACCCGTACCTACATCCCTTGTCTGCACCCTCCTTCAAAAACTCAAACCATGCACCCCTTCAGCTGATGGTCTACCAGCCGAATACCTGCAAATAGCAGCAAAAGCCATCGCCTATCACATTTCCATCCTTATAAATAGAACAATAACAGAAAGCACAATCCCTTCCATCTGGAAAGTCTCTCATATCATCCCTCTACATAAGGGTGGTACTTGTACTGAGATTTCTAACTTCCGCCCAATTGCCTTACTCTCTCCAATAGCCAAAATAATGGAAAAATGTATCCACCAACAACTACTTGACTACCTTCTCCATAATAACTTGCTTGCTAACTGTCAGCATGGTTTCACGCCATTTCATAGTACCACCACTGCCCTCCTATCCTTTTCTGACTGTATAAACAAACATCGTAACAAAAACTCTCTTTCTTCTGCTCTATTTATTGACCTTTCAAAAGCTTTCGACATGGTTAACCATCACCTACTTATGGACATATTAAAAGCCCTATCCCTTGACCCACAGGCATTACTTTGGTTTAAATCCTATCTAGAAAACAGACAGCAAGCAGTACTCTGGGATAATAACCTATCTCTGCACCTCCCTGTTAACATTGGAGTACCTCAGGGCTCTATTTTAGGCCCTCTTCTCTTTTCAGTTTTTATTAATGATTTAAATACCAAAATTCCACAAGCCACCTGTATACAACATGCAGATGATTCTAATTTAATATGTTCATAGGTTCATAGGTTCATACTAGGCTATCTGCCCTAGGGCATTTATAAGCCTAGCCAGAGTGTGTTTGGCTTTCGCCACCCATTTTAAATTAATTTTGCTATGCCCTTTTTCGAGGTTAGTATACTGTGCCTCTGTCTAACAGTGACACAGAAGTGATACCCGGGGTAAACCTACGATCTCCCATCCACTCATCAAGATTCCTCTTGAAGAGAGTCAATGAGGGCCTCTGCCTAACCTGAACTGGGATTTTATTCCAGAGTGAAGGGAGCCTCTGAGTTATGAATCTGTCCCTCCAGCATGTCCTGTTTATTTCAGTGCTGAGGTTCAAGTCTCTCAAGCTCGTAGCTCGATGGGATTTGGATTTTCTGAGGTGCAGCATGTCCATTAATTCCGGGTTGGACATGGCTTTATACGTCAGGTACAGATCGCCTCTGAGCAGGCGGTATGCCACTGAGTAGAGCTGGAGTTTCTTTAACCGGGCAGCATATGGCATCCGTTTGAGCCCTATGATCCTCTTGGTGAGGTACTTTTGGGGTCTTTCCAGTTGCTGCAGGTGTCTGGTAAGGTACATCATAAAAAAGGGGCATTGTACTCAATTATGGGCCTGATGAGGGATGAGTAAAGAGGCACAATGACCTTCCCTGATCTAGATGTGAATCCCTTCATGATTAAGTGGGCTATATAAAATGTTTTTCTAACCACTTTGGCCACGTGGTTGTCAAATGAGAGATTGATATCAACTTGGGTCCCCAGGTCCCTAATTACTTCTTCTGTACTTAATGGATTACCACCTATGTGGTAATTTGTGGGCACTTTGTTTTTGCCAAAGGGGATGACTATATACTTTTTGGCATTTAGCTTGATGCCATGGCTCTGGCACCAGTTGTCTGTTTCTATGAGGCCCTTTTGGAGGATGCTTGTGTCGGCTGGAGAGTCGATAATGGCGCCCAGTTTGCAGTCATCTGCGAACTTAGTCAGCCACAGTCCTTCCGTGTTGGCCTGTACCTCCGAGAAATATATACCAAACAAGAGAGGTCCCAGGACTGAGCCTTGTGGGATGCCACTTGTAACTGGTTTGGAGTCTGACATGGCTCCAGCAATTCTAACCATGTGGGTTCTGTCCTTGAGCCAGTTTGCAACTCATCTAGTGACATAGGGGTTTATATTTAAGCTGGTGAGCTTATCTATAATGCCCGAGTGGGGTATTGTATCGAAGGCTTTTGCGAGGTCCAGGTAGGCTGTGTGGACCACCTTCCCCTCGTCAATGGCCTTGGTGACTGTTTCAAAGAAATCAACCAGGTTTAAGAGGCAGGATCTGCCCTTAACAAAGCCGAACTGGGTAGGATCCAGTGTCTGTAGGTCCCCAATATCTTTATTTATGAGGTCCATGATGATTCTTTCCATAGCTTTGCAGACCAAGCTAGTCAGGCTTATGGGGCGATAGTTTCCAGGATCCGTTGAGGCACCTCCTTTGTGGAGAGGGACCACTGTTGCTGTACGCCGCTGTTTGGATACATATCCTGTAGTAAGGCTGAGATTGAACAGTAGTTTTATGTTTGGGTTTAGCTCTTCTTGGAGTTCATGTAGGACGCAACCCGGGACACCGTCTGGTCCCATTGATGCTGTGTTTTTTGCTTTGGAGAGGGCAGCTCTTACCTGAACATCTGAGATGTCAGGGGGGAAGCACACTGCTGGGATAAATATTTGCCCTTTTGGTGGGGGGGGGGAGTTTGCACTGAACCTGTCAGCTAGGATGTTGGCAATGTCTGTGGGTTCAGTGTATTTTTTGTTATTTTGGACTAATTCTGAGCATATCTGGGAATTCCCACCCAGGTTCCTAACATAACTAAAGAAAGCCTTGTGATTATCCTTAGTGTCCTGTGCAATTCTTCTCTCGAAGCTGGACTTAGACGATTTTATGAGTGCCCGTAGTTTTTTGCTAATACTGATCAGAGATGCCTTCCCTTTTTGGGATTTTGCTCTATCATGTAGTAGCTTCCTCCTTCTATTGTAAAGTTTGTTTATGGCTGGGGTCCACCAGACAGGACATCTGCCTTTGGAGGATTGGGTCTTGGTTTTATTTGGGATTGCATGATCCATGCATTCCTGAAGGTGTTCATAGAATGCGTTTATAAAGGATTCTGCGGTCTGGGACGTATTTTCCACAGGCCCGGGGGCTTTGAAGGATTCCACCTCGGTTTTGAGGAGTGTGAAATTTGCTTTAGAGAAGTTTTTCACTGTGGTTTTCAGAGCAGGGGGTGGAGTCGGGATGTGAATATCCAGTGAGATTAGTTTATGGTCTGATCTTACCAGTGAGGGATACACTTCTGGTCTGGAGCATAGAGTCCCCATGTTGGTGATGATCAGGTCCAGTATGTTTTCCCCTCTTGTGGGAGTGGTAACAAGTTGTTCCATAGCATTTGAGTTTATAAATTCTAGGAACCTTTGGGCTAGGGTGTTGGAGCTAGAGTAATGCTCCCAGTCTATGTTTGGGTAGTTGAAGTCGCCCAATATAATGGTGTTTGGAGAGACCTTCATATTTTCCAGTGTTTTCAGGAAGGCCGAGTGGGGTTCCTGGGTTTGGGAAGGTGGTCTATAGCAGGCTATAAACTGGAAGGCAGTTTTACCCACTGTTAGTTGCACATGGATAGTCTCTGATGCTTCGTGCTGTGCCACCAACCTGGAGGTGTGGGTATCTTTGACGAATATTGATACTCCCCCTCCTTTTGTGGTACGGTCCAAGTTTTGGGGCCGAAAAGCATGGTATGAGATATAACCTGGTAGTGCTGTGGTGCTCTCAGGCGCCTTGAACCAGGTTTCTGTTACTGCACAGATATCGATGTTCTCCATGCTAAGGAGAGTTTTGAGTGCGTGCATCTTGAGGTTTAGACTTCTGGCATTGAGTAGCATTACTCTTAGTTTCTTATCCCTTGTGATACCTATGGAGGTGGGTTTGTCTTTTGAGCCTTGCTTAAAAAAGGCACTATGGAGGTAGCAAGAGCCTTTGCCAATATCCGAAAGCCCAGGGGTGACAGGTGCAAGCCGTCCCTAGCGAAGCATCGTGGCTTGTCGAGCATGTCATCCCAGGCTGACAGGCATTGGATCCCCTTTGAATGACACCAATACTTAAGCCAATTGTTGAAATTGATCATCATGTCTTCATATTGTGGCATCATTCATTGTGAGGGTAAGATGCTACTTAAGGTCAGGGTCATACCGGCCTGGGCTACATGCTCAGAGAGCTCCTCTATGTCTCTTTTCATGTAGTCCAGGGAGGTTCGTCTCAGGTCATTCACACCAGCATGGACAATGACTGAGTCATATTTGTACTTGCCTTGGAGTGACCTGAGTGCTTGTGTTATGTGGCGGATCCTAGCGCCCGACAGGCAGCTCACCGTGACCTTCTCCTTGTTCAGCCTGGTGAGCGGGACGATAGAGTCACCTATTACAAGTGTATCAGGTGTGTTGTTTAGCCTTAAGGGCTGTGACTGTTCGGCACACTGGCTTTGTGAGCTATGTGTTGCATGTGTTTTGTTTTGGGGTAGCGGTTGCTTGGGTGTCTGATTTGGAGGTCTCTGCTGCTTAGGCAGATTTTTATTTAGAGCCTCAGTATGTTTTGTGTGTTTATGTGTTTGGTTTGCTGTCGTGGTAGGTCTATGTGAGACTGGAATTGTAGTGAGTGTGGTTTCCTTCTCCTCCTGACTGGTTTCGGCAGTACAGAGTTGAGAGAGCTTAGCCTCCAGTATGGCTATATGGTTGCATCTCTCACATGTGTTGGAATTTGTTGGGAGGAGGAGAGGGTTGTCTGTGTACATGAGGCAGTTGTAACATTGCCTCAAGATTCCCAGATTCACCAGCTGGACCGGAGAGGAGATTGACAACTGACCTTTGGACATGCTAGAATAGTATTGGGAATTCCTTTATAATTGAAAAAAAAAGGGCCAATGGGGAACGAGGTACTCAAGGGGAGTTTGTGAGGGTGTAGTGCTTTTAATATTTTAGTGCTGACTTATATAATTGCTTTAGTGAGCAAGTGCCAGGTTACATAAATGCAATGTGTTTAAGGTAACTTAAATGCAAAAACGACAAACAGTAACTTTCTTTCAAGTGAAACAAGGAAATAAGTACAGTAAGCAATGCAGATATCACTAGGGATCCACAGAATCGCTGAAAAGCCGCGTTTTAGGTGGAATTAGCGTTTCAGGGAAATAACAAGCAAACAAACAAGCAGCATACAAATAAAGCTAGATTCAGCAGGCCTGGATCTAGTCTATGCTACAGCAAACAAGGTGTACCAATTTCAGTAAGAAACAGTTCAAATATACAGGCACTATAAGCCTTTAACCAGAAATTCCCAGCTCAGAAGGGCACAGTCCAGCCTCTCCTCCCACAAGAGTGCAGACCACAAACCCTTTTAAGGTAAAATAACTGGCCTGAAGCCCAAGTGCTTAAACCAGAATTAATACACTTTTAGAATAACAGACACTGAGCCCTCAATCAGCAGTTCCCAACTTAGAAGGATGTAAGCTACCTGTTCTGCCACTACAGTGCAGACCACAAACCTTCTTCATGTAAAACAACTGGCGTGAAGCCCAAGTGCTTAAACCAGAATTAATACACTTTTAGAATAACAGACACTGAGCCCTCAATAAGCAGTTCCCAACTTAGAAGGATGTAAGCTACCTGTCCTGCCACCACAGTGCAGGCCACAAACCTTCCTAATGTAAAACAACTGGTCTGAAGCCCAAGTGCTTAATCCAAAAGACTTAGAATGATAGCTACACTTTAATCAAGTTACTACCAAGCAGTAATAAATACAGTTGAATACTTTAAAGAATGCCTGGATTAGTGCTCAGGTTATACAAACAAAGCTAGATTCAGCAGGCCTGGATCTAGTCTATGCTACAGCAAACAAGGTGTACCAATTTCAGTAAGAAGCAGTTTAGATATGCAGGCACTATAAGCCTTTAACCAGAAATTCCCAGCTAGAAGGGCAGAGTCCAGCCTCTCCTCCCACAAGAGTGCAGACCACGAACCCTTTTAATGTAAAATAACTGGCCTGAAGCCCAAGTGCTTAAAACAGAATTAATACACTTTTAGAATAACAGACACTGAGTCCTCAATCAGCAGTTCCCAACTTAGAAGGATGTAAGCTACCTGTCCTGCCACCACAGTGCAGACCACAAACCTTCCTAATGTAAAACAACAGGTCTGAAGCCCAAGTGCTTAAACTAAAAGGCTTAGAATGAGTTACACCAAGCAGTAATAAATACAATTGAGTACTTTTAAGATGATGCAAAAGCAAAATAAAGTAGGAAGAAACACAAATACAGTAAAAGCAGATTTTTTTTTTTTTTGAGTAAGCAAATGAGATGGGCCCAGGAGTTACAGGACAGAAACAAGTGCAAATGCAGGCCTTCAAATCAGAAAGTTGACCAGGCCTTCAAATCAGAAAGTTGAGCGAGATGGAAGACCGCCCAAACAGCCAATAACTACAAATTCTGGGCCAGAACCACTCCTTATGTGGTAGACAGGTTACCTAGTGCTTACCACTCCCACTGATAAGCTAGAAGGCTTCCCTCCAACACAGAAAGGCTTGGGGGCTCAGAAGCTTACAAATAGTCCTGGAAACAGCAAATCTGTATCTGGAACACTAATTACAGGAAAGGTAGGAAACAGGCTTACAATTTTTTTTTTCCAGAAAAGTAGCAAAAACAGTAGTAAAAACAATTCACATGCAGTGCAAGCTGGCACACTTGAGTATGTAGCAATATTAGTCCACACACAGTTTGAAAAAATGTAATTAAATTAAAAAGGACTAAAAGCAAGTGCAGAAAGGGTTTATTAGGTAGAATGCGGTAAAGAGATGGGACTGGGGGAGTGTCCTAGATCAAATCTACAGTGGGGCGGGCACTGCAAAAGCCACCAAATTTAAACTACTACCAGAACAGGGAGGGGGGTAGGGAAAAGTTTTAAGAGAGATGTGAGGAATCAGAGTGCAAATTATAAAACCTAAAAAATATATACTGATCTCTGTATATTTGCAGAACACTAAGACAACAGATATCTAAGCAACAATTTAGCTCTATAATACAGAATAATGCAGAAAAATATACTCAGCTCTATATATTTGCAGAAAGTCTTGTAAGGCTGTTCCACTTTAAATGCAGACTGCTGCTATTAACAGTTCAAATTAAGGGAACCTTGAGTTAACAACACACAAGCAATAGAAACCACAATGGGGGGGGGGGAAGTTTCAAGAGAGATGTGAGGAATCAGAGTGCAAATTATAAAACCCCAAAAATATATACTGATCTCTGTATATTTGCAGAACACTAAGACAACAGATATCTAAGCAACAATTTAGCTCTATAATACAGAATAATACAGAAAAATATACTCAGCTCTATATATTTGCAGAAAGTCTTGTAAGGCTGTTCCACTTTAAATGCAGACTGCTGCTATTAACAGTTCAAATTAAGGGAACCTTGAGTTAACAACACACAAGCAATAGAAACCACAATGAGGGGGGAGAAAGTTTCAAGAGAGATGTGAGGAATCAGAGTGCAAATTATAAAACCCCAAAAATATATACTGATCTCTGTATATTTGCAGAACACTAAGACAACAGATATCTAAGCAACAATTTAGCTCTATAATACAGAATAATACAGAAAAAATATACTCAGCTCTATATATTTGCAGAAAGTCTTGTAAGGCTGTTCCACTTTAAATGCAGACTGCTGCTATTAACAGTTCAAATTAAGGGAACCTTGAGTTAACAACACACAAGCAATAGAAACCACAATGAGGGGGGGGGAAGAAAGTTTCAACAGAGATGTGAGGAATCAGAGTGCAAATTATAAAACCCAAAAATATATACTGATCTCTGTATATTTGCAGAACACTAAGACAACAGATATCTAAGCAACAATTTAGCTCTATAATACAGAATAATACAGAAAAAATATACTCAGCGCTATATATTTGCAGAAAGTCTTGTAAGGCTGTTCCACTTTAAATGCAGACTGCTGCTATTAACAGTTCAAATTAAGGGAACCTTGAGTTAACAACACACAAGCAATAGAAACCACAATGAGGGTGTTGGGGAAAAAAGTTTCAAGAAAGATGTGAGGAATTAGAGTGCAAATTATAAAACCCAAAAAATATATACTGATCTCTGTATATTTGCAGAACACTAAGACAACAGATATCTAAGCAACAATTTAGCTCTATAATACAGAATAATACAGAAAAATATACTCAGCTCTATATATTTGTAGAAAGTCTTGTAAGGCTGTTCCACTTTAAATGCAGACTGCTGCTATTAACAGTTCAAATTAAGGGAACATTGAGTTAACAACACAAGCAATAGAAACCACAATGGGGGGTGGGGAAGAAAGTTTCAACAGAGATGTGAGGAATCAGAGTGCAAATTATAAAACCCAAAAAATATATACTGATCTCTGTATATTTGCAGAACACTAAGACAACAGATATCTAAGCAACAATTTAGCTCTATAATACAGAATAATACAGAAAAAATATACTCAGCTCTATATATTTGCAGAAAGTCTTGTAAGGCTGTTCCACTTTAAATGCAGACTGCTGCTATTAACAGTTCAAATTAAGGGAACCGTGAGTTAACAACACACAAGCAATAGAAACGACAATGAGGGGGGGTGAAGAAACTTTCAAGAGAGATGTGAGGAATCAGAGTGCAAATTATAAAACCCAAAAATATATACATTTGCAGAACACTAAGACAACAGATATCTAAGCAACAATTTAGCTCTATAATACAGAATAATACAGAAAAATATACTCAGCTCTATATATTTGCAGAAAGTCTTGTAAGGCTGTTCCACTTTAAATGCAGACTGCTGCTATTAACAGTTCAAATTAAAGGAACCTTGAGTTAACAACACACAAGCAATAGAAACCACAATGGAGAAAGTTTCAAGAGAGATGTGAGGAATCAGAGTGCAAATTATAAAACCCAAAAATATATACTGATCTCTGTATATTTGCAGAACACTAAGACAACAGATATCTAAGCAACAATTTAGCTCTATAATACAGAATAATACAGAAAAAATATACTCAGCTCTATATATTTGCAGAAAGTCTTGTAAGGCTGTTCCACTTTAAATGCAGACTGCTGCTATTAACAGTTCAAATTAAGGGAACCTTGAGTTAACAACACACAAGCAATAGAAACCACAATGGGGGTGGGGGTGGGGAAGAAAGTTTCAACAGAGATGTGAGGAATCAGAGTGCAAATTATAAAACCCAAAAAATATATACTGATCTCTGTATATTTGCAGAACACTAAGACAACAGATATCTAAGCAACAATTTAGCTCTATAATACAGAATAATACAGAAAAAATATACTCAGCTCTATATATTTGCAGATAGTCTTTTAAGGCTGTTCCACTTTAAATGCAGACTGCTGCTATTAACAGTTCAAATTAAGGGAATCATGAGTTAACACACAAGCAATAGAAACCACAATGGGGGGGGGTGAAGAAACTTTCAAGAGAGATGTGAGGAATCAGAGTGCAAATTATAAAACCCAAAAAATATATACTGATCTCTGTATATTTGCATAACACTAAGACAACAGCTATCTAAACAACAATTAAGCTCTATAATACAGAATAATACAGAAAAAATATACTCAGCTCTATATATTTGCAGAAAGTCTTGTAAGGCTGTTCCACTTTAAATGCAGACTGCTGCTATTAACAGTTCAAATTAAGGGAACCTTGAGTTAACAACACACAAGCAATAGAAACCACAATGAGGGTGTTGGGGAAAAAAGTTTCAAGAAAGATGTGAGGAATTAGAGTGCAAATTATAAAACCCAAAAATATATACTGATCTCTGTATATTTGCAGAACACTAAGACAACAGATATCTAAGCAACAATTTAGCTCTATAATACAGAATAATACAGAAAAATATACTCAGCTCTATATATTTGTAGAAAGTCTTGTAAGGCTGTTCCACTTTAAATGCAGACTGCTGCTATTAACAGTTCAAATTAAGGGAACATTGAGTTAACAACACAAGCAATAGAAACCACAATGGGGGTGGGAAGAAAGTTTCAACAGAGATGTGAGGAATCAGAGTGCAAATTATAAAACCCAAAAATATATACTGATCTCTGTATATTTGCAGAACACTAAGACAACAGATATCTAAGCAACAATTTAGCTCTATAATACAGAATAATACAGAAAAATATACTCAGCTCTATATATTTGCAGAAAGTCTTGTAAGGCTGTTCCACTTTAAATGCAGACTGCTGCTATTAACAGTTCAAATTAAGAGAACCTTGAGTTAACAACACACAAGCAATAGAAACCACAATGAGGGAGGGTGGGGAAGAAAGTTTCAAGAGAGATGTGAGGAATCAGAGTGCAAATTATAAAACCCAAAAAATATATACATTTGCAGAACACTAAGACAACAGATATCTAAGCAACAATTTAGCTCTATAATACAGAATAATACAGAAAAAATATACTCAGCTCTATATATTTGCAGAAAGTCTTGTAAGGCTGTTCCACTTTAAATGCAGACTGCTGCTATTAACAGTTCAAATTAAGGGAACCTTGAGTTAACAACACACAAGCAATAGAAACCACAATGGGGAAGAAAGTTTCAACAGAGATGTGCGGAATCAGAGTGCAAAATATAAAACCCAAAAATATATACTGATCTCTGTATATTTGCAGAACACTAAGACAACAGATATCTAAGCAACAATTTAGCTCTATAATACAGAATAATACAGAAAAATATACTCAGCTCTATATATTTGCAGATAGTCTTGTAAGGCTGTTCCACTTTAAATGCAGACTGCTGCTATTAACAGTTCAAATTAAGGGAACCTTGAGTTAACAACACACAAGCAATAGAAACCACAATGGGGCGGGGTTGGGAAAGAAAGTTTCAACAGAGATGTGAGGAATCAGAGTGCCAATTATAAAAGCCAAAAATATATACTGATCTCTGTATATTTGCAGAACACTAAGACAACAGATATCTAAGCAACAATTTAGCTCTATAATACAGAATAATACAGAAAAATATACTCAGCTCTATATATTTGCAGATAGTCTTGTAAGGCTGTTCCACTTTAAATGCAGACTGCTGCTATTAACAGTTCAAATTAAGGAAATCTTGAGTTAACACACAAGCAATAGAAACCACAATGGGGGTGGGGGTGGGGAAGAAAGTTTCAAGAGAGATGTGAGGAATCAGAGTGCAAATTATAAAACCCAAAAAATATATACTGATCTCTGTATATTTGCATAACACTAAGACAACAGCTATCTAAACAACAATTAAGCTCTATAATACAGAATAATACAGAAAAAATATACTCAGCTCTATATATTTGCAGATAGTCTTGTAAGGCTGTTCCACTTTAAATGCAGACTGCTGCTATTAACAGTTCAAATTAAGGGAACCTTGAGTTAACAGCACACAAGCAATAGAAACCACAATGAGGGGGGGGGGGTAGGGAAGAAAGTTTCAACAGAGATGTGAGGAATCAGAGTGCAAGTTATAAAACCCAAAAAATATATACTGATCTCTTTATATCTGCAGAACACTAAGGCAACAGATATCTAAGCAACAATTTAGCTCTATAATACAGAAAAAATATACTCAGCTCTATATATTTGCAGATAGTCTTGTAAGGCTGTTCCACTTTAAATGCAGACTGCTGCTATTAACAGTTCAAATTAAGGGAACATTGAGTTAACAACACACAAGCAATAGAAACCACAATGAGGAGTGGGGGGTGGGGAAGAAAGTTTCAACAGAGATGTGAGGAATCAGAGTGCAAATTATAAAACCCCAAAAATATATACTGATCTCTCTATATTTGCAGAACACTAAGACAACAGATATCTAAGCAACAATTTAGCTCTATAATACAGAATAATACAGAAAAATATACTCAGCTCTATATATTTGCAGATAGTCTTGTAAGGCTGTTCCACTTTAAATGCAGACTGCTGCTATTAACAGTTCAAATTAAGGGAACCTTGAGTTAACAACACACAAGCAATAGAAACCACAATGGGGGGGGGAGTTTCAAGAGAGCTGTGAGGAATCAGAGTGCACATTATAAAACCCAAAAAATATATACTGATCTCTGTATATTTGCAGAACACTAAGATCAGCTGAGTCCCTTACCTCTCTCCAGACCCTCACCCAAACAGTATTTAATCTTGTTGAAAACTGGTTCGTGCAACATTGCCTCCTTCTTAACCCCCAAAAAACAAAATTATTGCTTTTTGCTCCTACTCAAAAGTCTGCACAATTTCACTTCACAGTAACCTCCAACAATGGAACTATCATAACTCCAGATACTACAACCCGACTCCTAGGAATTACAATAGACCACAACCTTAGCTATGATGATCATATTAATACTACTATAAAATCTGTCAACAGAAAACTTGGCCCCCTTTATAGAATCAAACCCTTCCTTACACCAGAAGCTAGAACTACTATAGCCCAGACCCACCTTATCTGTACCCTGTTCTATGCTTCTGCCATTTATATCAATCTATCTAAAAGCAACCTTAGCAAACTTGCAACCAGCTATAACAACATTGCTAGATTTGCCACTGGTACCCCTTTCAGAACTCACCACTGTCTCAACCTCAAACAACTAGGATGGTTAGAACTGCAGAACCACCTACTTTATCAACAATACACCATCACCCAAAAGATCCTTTACCACCCCAAGAATACCCCAATTCTCACTAATCTGATTACCCCATATAAAAATCTGCCAACACTACGCTCAGCTAATAAGCTTCTAGTTTCCACTATTAAATCAAACAACCAGGCAGGGGAGTCACTATTCACTAACAGTGGGAAAAACCTGGAACCTGCTTCCAAAGGAACTCACATCTCTTTCTTCCACACTGCTTTTCAAAAAATACCTTAAAGAATACCTTACTACACACTGGCTATGTCCCTGCTCTAACCCTGACTAATATAAAAATCCCCATCTCACTCTCCCTAGACTTTTCTACTCTGTTGTTCTTTTATGTTTACCTGGGTTAACCAGTAACCTTGCCTCTAACTAGTATTTAACAAAATTTCCTTCCTAGTACTTTAATGGAGTTTTCTTATTCTAAATATGCTATCCTCCGCTGTACTAGATATAAATTATAATGTCTGTACATCTGTAAAAAATATCTGTACATCTGTAAAAAAATATATATATATTTTTAACGTTTTATTTCTGTTTGCTATTTGCATGTAATTATATGATATGTCACTTCCTATGCTTGGAGCTTTTCTCCCCGGGCCTCTACTGAAAATGAACATATATCCAGTTAGACTAGCCCGGTCAACAAATGTAAAATAAATAAAATAAAATAAAAAAAATGATAGCTATTCAATAAGACAACATTTCAGTGGTCTGGTATATCAACAGACGGGGGTACCAAGTCCTACCCATTTTGTTGAGAAGCCCTTTGAGTGTGGAAATGGGCCATATTTTCCAACCGCTTTCTGATAGCAATGCACATCCTGGGGACTTCCAGTGTAATTGCAGACAAATTGAGCAGATGCATCCTCATGCCTCACAAGTGGTCTCTGAACCCTAGAGTTCTTCAAAAGCCAATTGTTTGGGAAGGGACTTAAAGCTCATCACCCCATACTGGCCTTGTCAGATCTGGTTCTTTTTCCTGGCATAATGCATAAAAAGCAAGACTCTCAAAAGTAAAGTGCAAAACAACTTTACTGGTGTTTTCTGGTACCTCGGCTAAAAAGCCTTCAAGGAATAAGTTGTTACACCAACAGCACATTATTTATATTGAATCACATGATGTTAACCAGTTAAACACATTGCACAAAACCTTTCCATTTAAAGTGACTTTGAACCATTAAGAAATGTTTGTAAACTCATTTCCCAGCCTTACATTCCTTATACACTATGTTGACTATAATTATAGTCAACATGTATTTATATTTATATTTAACTACATGCTTCAAATTGGACAAACCCCTGTGAAAACAAAAATTAAAATTAATTTACTTTATCAATATCACTTTTGCATATTGATATTCACCTGCAGGTTAAGACCTGAAGGAAATAAAGTGTTGTAATTAATGGTGAACCTGGTTTCCAAGGCTAGCAATTTTCTATAGTGAGCTTCCCCATGTTGATGTAAAGGCATGGCCCACACGCTGAAGAATAAAGAAGAATCTGAGCCTGCATGATTTGAACAGAAATTATGTGCCACTGGACTATCTAATATCTTATGTCTGATGCCCCCCATATGCTCCAAAATACGATGTTAAGTTGTCTATCTCGCCTTCATTCTTGCTGGATGGGTTCGGAGCCGACCTCGGCTCCGACTCGGCCACTCTAAAGCTCGAGAGTTGGTTCCACCGGCTCGAGGCTCCCCTTATATCCCACAATGCTAGGCGATAGTTACCTCAGATCTCGCTTGCGCTACAGCTTCGAGATTGGTTTTTCTACAGGTTCCTGGAGAGTTTTAGCTTTTTCTATAAAAAGTTACTTTTACCCCTTTTTAGTTTAGTTATTCTTAAATTAGTGTAGTTCTTTGAACTTTATCCCGAACCTAATTTTTCCGTTTCTTGTTAAAAGAACTTTTAGTTCTTCCCTTGGGCCTTAGCCCCTTCCCTAGGGAGTGTTTGTGTAGTGTACTACTGTTTGTTGCACTTTATTTTTAGTATTTTTACTAAAGTTTGTATTTTGACAGGGTATAACTGGTGTGTTTGAGTGTGTGTTTGTGTTCACCATTTAGGCTATGTCTAAAGAAGCAAGGTCTCTGATTCAAGAAGTGTGATGCGTGCTGTCAGAAAATGTCTCTGACAGACGCTCACACTCTTGTGTCTATTGTCTGGGCCTTTGCACCTGCAGGACTCCTGTGCTGTCTGCCATGGCTTCAGCCCAGGGTCCTGCAGGAAAAGAAAAAACAAGCTTATATTGAGAGGCTTGTTGAAGCCTGAGGATTCCCTGTCTGTCTCAACAGGAAGCCCTCCAGGCATCGAGGTCTTCGGCTCCGCCTTCTGCGCCGAGACCTCAGGTTGTTCAACCTTTGCCTTTATCGGGTCCGGCTGGAGCCGATAAGACTCAGTCCACAGTTTCTGTGGCTTCCACCGGCTCGGCGGAGCCGAGGTTATCGAGGTACCCGGTCGGCTCCGACAAGATCTTGAGCCGACAACCAGAATGAGGTCTAGGTCACCTTCTCTTGGCTCCGTTCATTCGGCTCCAGGATCTCCCCTGCTGTCTGAATGGAGCCAAAGGTCTCATTCCTCTAGGTCATCGAGGCGGTCCGATCATTACCTTCAGAGGGTGGTGAGTCGACTACTCAAGTCTGAGGCACTAGCCCAGATGCTTCAGAGTCCGACTCATCAGTCGGTGCCTGCCCCGTCCATCAACTCTTTCCTCCTTCGACTCTCTTGAGTTCGGAGCCGGTCGTGGTCGGAACCGAGACTGTGGTCACCTCGGGCCGAGGCAATTGTCTTCGCCCCGCCGCCGGCTCCGTTTTTCTTCCATGGAGGAATCTCGGCGCGGACTTCCCTCGTCGGCTCCGAGGGGTGAGTGGCATCGGACCCTTGTCCGACCCTCTCCCCTCGGTGCTTCGCTGGTGAGTTCGGCTCCGATCGGCCTCGAGCCATCACTGTCGGTGCCGAGGGGGTCCTTAGCTCCTCGGAGCGGGACCTCTGGCTCTGCCTGACAGGGGTGCTTCGAGGTCATGCGGAGTGTGTTAGAGCCTGGCTCTGCTCCACAGTCAGCCCCAGCCCCTCCCTCTATGCTGCCTCAGGGTAAGTCGACTCACTCCCTCATCCCCGGACCCGCAGAGAGCCAACTCCTCAGGAGCTCCCTTTGGGATTTCATCCTCTTCCGAGGCCTCCTGATTTGGCAGAAGAGCCCCTCGGAAGAGGAAGTGCAAGAGGAAGCACATTGACTCACCTGAGTCTATCACGCCGGACACAGATCTGGATGATTCTGAGGGTTCCCCGTTCCCCTTCTGAAGATGTCTCATTTGCAGACATTCTGGAGATCCTTAAACAGAGGGGAAATTGGCCAGCCCTCAACCCTTCGGAGGTCGAATCTGTGTATCTTGGGGCGTTTGGCTCTCGTCCTTCCACCTCGTGGGTGTCCCCCCTTGACCCCCTCATGCAGGTGGTTGCTAAAAGGCATGGACGGCTCCTGATTCAGTGGACCCCACTCCCAGGAGACCCTCCAAATTCATCACAGCTCCATCAGACAAGGAATTTTTATCAAAAGGAGTCTCTGTGGATGCTATGGTGGTAGCTGCCGCCACAAAAAAGGAACTGGCTGATCCTTCAGTGCCTGTCCATCCACCTAACAAGGAATCTAGGTCCATGGATAGGTACGGAAGCGGATGTTCTCCTCAGCGACATTTACTATGCTCGCTGAATTACCTGTGCCATTTCACTGCCTTCAAAGGGACTTGATCAAAGAAGCGAGGTGAAATGCTGAAGGACCCTACAGCTACGGGTTTCCAAGAGAAAATGAACACGCAGCTGGCTATCCTTAATTCTATTTCCAACTCCTCCATGCCTCCTCTCTTATGCGGCCGATGGAGCGAGCAGAGAGGAACAGGGTAGCCTTACGTGAGCACGCCTGGATGCGGCTATGCATGGAACCTTTCAAGACGCTCTTTCACGAACTCCCCTTTTGATGGATCATCTCTTTGGTCCACAAGTGAAAGAGACCCTGACTAGGTGCGGACTGATGGCAAGACCCTTTCTGCCGCCGGAGTCCGTTTTTCTACTCCTTCTAGGCCTTACCAAAGGCCAGAAGGGGGAAAGATGTGGTTCCGTAAACAATCTCAAGGGACTTCGCCTGACGACAGAGTCGGTTCCCGCCAGAGGCAGAGGGGGAACAACAATGGTAGACGCCTAGAGGCAGAGGGGTCCGCAGAACCAGGGCAATCGAGAAGCGTCCTCCGATAAGCCCTTTCAGCATCCCTGAGGTATTGCCCGACTGCCCATCTTCGAGGCAGTCGGGGAAGATTGTCACTGTACCCAGAAGCCTGGCTATCCTTGACACAAGACAAATGGGTACAGTCCATCATTTCCGAAGGTTATTCTATTCCCTTTCTTCGTTTTCCAAATCAGTCAAAAAATCCCTTCCAGATATTCCACCCGCTCAAAGGGATATAGCAGCTTTGGAGATTTCAAAACTGCTTGCAAAAAGGGCTATTCAGCCAGTTCCAGCAGACCAACTAGGATCCGGAATCTACTCAAGGTTCTTTTTAGTTCCAAAGAAAACAGGGGACTGGAGACCAATTTTGGATCTCAGTATCTTGAACAAATCGATCAAGAAAACAAGATTTCGGATGGTCACGCTGCAATCCATTCTTCCCCTATTGGGAAAAGGAAACTGGATATGCTCTATAGACCTTCAGGACGCGTACTATCACATAAAAATGAACAGACGCTCCAGAAGATTCCTCCGCTTCAGGCTGGGAACCAGTCATTTTCAATTCAGGGCCCTGCCCTTTGGTCTCACCACTGCCCCCCGGGTGTTTACCAAATGCATGGCAGTGGTAGCTTCTCACCTGAGACGACAAGGATTCCAGGTGTTTCCATATTTGGACGACTGGCTCCTCACAGCTCCCACCAAGCATCTCCTTCTGATGGCCAGAGATTACACTTTCGGCATCTGTCAAAAACTGGGTATCTCAATAAATTGCGAAAAGTCTGTTTTGTCGCCTTGTCGTACTATTACCTACATAGGCGCAAATTTAGATACTGTAAACATGTCTGCAACACTAACGAACCAAAGGATATCAGACATTCAAAATTGGTATCACTACTTCTCAACAACAACAGAGCCAAAGCCAGGTTAGTTCTAAAGGTGTTGGGAATCATGGCAGCGCCATACCCCTCCTTCCATTGGCCAGATACCACATGCGGATCCTTCAGTGGATGCTCTTTTCTCAATGGTCATACCAGGAACTTCCAATGTCTCACACCATTATGATCACGCAAGCGTGCAAAAGCATCTCATGTGGTGGATGTCTTCCCAGCTCCTGTCGGGAGACCATTTGTTCCACCTCCTCCGGTTGCTACTCTGACAACGGATGCCTCCCTGATCGGGTGGGGGCATTATCAGGGCAGGACAGTCCAGGGCACATGGCAACCAAACGAATGCCACTTGCACATAAATGTTCTGGAGATGAGAGCAGTGCTTTTAGCGTTGCAAGCCCTTCAAGACTCTCTTCCCTTGGGAACGATTGCAATCCAGACAGACAATATGTCTGTAGTGTGGTACATCAACAAACAAGGCGGAACCAGATCATACCCCTGTGTCGAGAAGCACTCAGACTGTGGCAATGGGCGATTTCTTCTCAGCGTTTTCTGATAGCAACGCACATCCCCGGGAAGTCCAATCACATTGCGGACAAGTTGAGCAGAGCTATTCTCATGCCTCACGAGTGGTCTCTGAAAGACTCTGTAGTGAGAGATTTTTCTCAAGTGGGGTCAGCCTTGCTGCGATCTTTTGCTACTCCCAAAACAGCAAGTGCAGAGAATACTTCACTCTATTCCCTTTACGAGGCCAACACCGCAGGGACGCGCTAGTCCAAGTTTGGCCCAAGGGCTTCTGTATGCATTTCCTCCTTTCCCACTGATCTCTCAAGTAATACAGAAAGCTATCGCTCAGAAGGCCTCATTGATCCTCATTGCTCCTTACTGGCCTCGACAAGTGTGGTTCCCCTTTCTGCATCGATTTCTTTTGAGCGACCGTGGAATCTGGACCTAGTTCCAGATCTTTTGATCCATCAGTCGGGTCAGTTTCATCTCCCTCCTCTCTCTGAACCTCACTGCTTGGTTCCTCCACTTCCAACCGTAGCCAGGCTTCCTCAATTATCTCACTCTGTTAGAGATATTTTGATAGCTTCCCATAAATCTTCCACTCGAAGATTTATTTGAGTAAGTGGAAACGCTTCTCATATTGGGCACAAGGAAAGGACATAGATCCTTTCACCGCTTCTATCCAACTAGTCCTTGATTTTCTTGCTGAACTCTTCCATGCAGGTTCATCTCCATCTACTCTTAAGGTTCAATTGGCAGCTATTTCTAATTTCCATGTGGGTATTTCTGAATCTGCCCTAATGTCCCACAAACTCTGCAAAGCCTTTTTGAAAGGAGTTTTTCTTCTCAGACCTCCTGTAAGAAATCCTCCTTCTCCTTGGGACCTAAATTTAGTTCTTGCTTCTTTGATTCTTTCCCCTTTCGAACCTGCAGCTTCATGTTCCTTAAAGTTATTATCATGGAAAACTCTCTTTCTGGTGGCTATCACATCAGCTAGGAGAATTTCAGAACTTCAAGCACTCAGTTGTCGTTCTCCTTACCTTGTGTTCCATAAGGACAGAGTTTCCTTACGAACTAACCCGTCCTTTTTGCCTAAGGTGGTTTCAACATCAAATCTAAACCAATGCATTGACCTCCTGTCTTTTTCCGGAGTATTCAAATAGGTCTGAACAAAATTACACTGTCTGGATGTTCATCGTCAATTAAGGTACTACTTGGACAGGACGAAACAATTCAGAAAATCTGATCAGCTGTTTGTCTCCTATGCGGAAAGCAGAAAGGGACTTCCAGTTTCAAAGGTATCTTTATCCAGATGGCTAACATCTCTGATTACCCTGGTTTATGAGATTAGACACCAAAAACTGCCTAATAAGCCTAAAGCCCATTCCACCAGAGCTTTGGCTACTTCTCTAGCCTTCCAAGACAGACTGCCTATTGACACCATTTGTGCAGCGGCTACTTGGGCTACTCCTCACACTTTTATTTCCCATTATAAGTTGGATTTAGCTTCTAGGCATAGAGCTAATTTTGGTTCCACTGTTCTCAGGAGTCTGTTCCGTTAGGCCACCCGGGACAAGGTGCTAGGGACGCGGTCCCATCCAGCAAGAATGAAGGCGAGATAGACAACTTAACATATAGAAGTTATGTTCTTACCATAACGTTCCATGTTAGTTGTCTTCTTCTGCTTCTTCTTAAGGCCCCACCTCCTTCCCCTGGCCTGGACAGACCTAGAGGAGTTGTGATCGTGACCTCTCTTTCTACCACCTCTTTCTTAGCTATATGCTATTATGCATATTTCTTGTTTCAGGATATAGGTCACCCTTCTCCTTCCTGTTGTTAGAGGTGGATTCTGTTTTTTACAGTTATACTGTTTCTGTTATAAGCTGGGGTTAGCTTACAAACGAGATCTGAGGTAACTATTGCCTAGCATTGTGGGATATAAGGGGAGCCTCGAGCCGGTGGAACCAACTCTCGAGCTTTAGAGTGGCCGAGTCGGAGCCGAGGTCGGCTCCGAACCCATCCAGCAAGAAGAAGGCGAGAAGAAGACAACTAACATGGAACGTTATGGTAAGAACATAACTTCTATTTTTTTAACTTCTCATAGTTTGTCCAATATAGCATTTCTTAGGTGAACAGTCACAACCGAAGATATAAACAACTCAACTTGATTGATAAGAAAACCTCTGTGTAGCCTTATAAATTCTCTCATTAATGCTACATCCATGTAAATTCCTAACTTTTGAGTATACCTTACACCTACAACAGGGCTGACATCCCACTTGACCATGTATTTTGTCCAGCTTTCTATTTAATAACAGTTTGGGGGGGGGGGGTTTCAAGAGCGATGTGAGGAATCAGAGTGCAAATTATAAAACCCAAAAAATATATACTGATCTCTGTATGTTTGCAGAACACTAAGATCAGCTGAGTCCCTTACCTCTCTCCAGACCCTCACCCAAACAGTATTTAATCTTGTTGAAAACTGGTTCGTGCAACATTGCCTCCTTCTTAACCCCAAAAAAAACAAAATTATTGCTTTTTGCTCCTACTCAAAAGTCTGCACAATTTCACTTCACAGTAACCTCCAACAATGGAACTATCATAACTCCAGATACTACAACCCGACTCCTAGGAATTACAATAGACCACAACCTTAGCTATGATGATCATATTAATACTACTATAAAATCTGTCAACAGAAAACTTGGCCCCCTTTATAGAATCAAACCCTTCCTTACACCAGAAGCTAGAACTACTATAGCCCAGACCCACCTTATCTCTACCCTGTTCTACACTTCTGCCATTTATATCAATCTATCTAAAAGCAACCTTAGCAAACTTGCAACCAGCTATAACAACATTGCTAGATTTGCCACTGGTACCCCTTTCAGAACTCACCACTGTCTCAACCTCAAACAACTAGGATGGTTAGAACTGCAGAACCACCTACTTTATCAACAATACACCATCACCCAAAAGATCCTTTACCACCCCAAGAATACCCCAATTCTCACTAATCTGATTACCCCATATAAAAATCTGCCAACACTACGCTCAGCTAATGAGCTTCTAGTTTCCACTATTAAATCAAACAACCAGGCAGGGGAGTCACTATTCACTAACAGTGGGAAAAACCTGGAACCTGCTTCCAAAGGAACTCACATCTCTTTCTTCCACACTGCTTTTCAAAAAATACCTTAAAAAATACCTTACTACACACTGGCTATGTCCCTGCTCTAACCCTGACTAATAGAAAAATCCCCATCTCACTCTCCCTAGACTTTTCTACTCTGTTGTTCTTTTATGTTTACCTGGGTTAACCAGTAACCTTGCCTCTAACTAGTATTTAACAAAATTTCCTTCCTAGTACTTTAATGGAGTTTTCTTATTCTAAATATGCTATCCTCCACTGTACTGATATAAATTATAATGTCTGTACATCTGTAAAAAATATCTGTACATCTGTAAAAAAATATATATATATTTTTAACGTTTTATTTCTGTTTGCTATTTGCATGTAATTATATGATATGTCACTTCCTGTGCTTGGAGCTTTTCTCCCCGGGCCTCTACTGAAAATGGACATATATCCAGTTAGACTAGCCCGGTCAACAAATGTAAAATAAATAAAATAAAATAAAAAAAATGATAGCTATTCAATAAGACAACATTTCAGTGGTCTGGTATATCAACAGACGGGGGTACCAAGTCCTACCCATTTTGTTGAGAAGCCCTTTGAGTGTGGAAATGGGCCATATTTTCCAACCGCTTTCTGATAGCAATGCACATCCTGGGGACTTCCAGTGTAATTGCAGACAAATTGAGCAGATGCATCCTCATGCCTCACAAGTGGTCTCTGAACCCTAGAGTAATGAAGGAAATTTAAATCCAAACACAAATTCCACGCACTTTACCAGTTGCCTTTATTAAACGATCTGGTACCTCGGCCTTTCGCCTTCAAAGGATCACAAAAAATGTATGTTTTTTCATGTATATATATAACAATTATCACAAGCACCTAACATCAATTAATTAATCAGATTTTAATCAAATTTTCCCCTCTATCTGATGAATTAGTGAAGGTAGTGAGAAAATATTGGTATATAATTAGTGAGGATGAGAATATAGGCCATCTTTTTCCTAAACATATCACTTTTTCATATAAGAGGGGGAAAAATTTAAAAGAGTTATTGAATTATAACTTCCTGAAAGGGGATGAAAAGCATAATCTTCCTCTAGGTACACATCCTTGTGGTCACTGTAGTCTCTGTGAGAGGGTTATTAATGTAAATAGGATTAATGGCATACCTTTTGTTCCTAGATTTTACTTTAATTGTAGATCAATAGGAGTAGTGTATATCTTAGGTTGTTCATGTGTAGGCATTTGGTACATAGGGCAAACAAAAAAGATGGTTAGAATTCGTATTTTAGAGCATTTAAAAGATATTAGAAACCATAGTGAAATTAGCCCTGTGGCCCAACATTTTCTTGATAAACATGGTGGTTGCCCAAATAGTTTGAGATTTTGTGTACTGGGTAAACCATTTTTTATTGGAGGAGGGGGGAATTATTCTTATAAATTACTTGAACTGGAGACTAAAATGATTCTAAAATTTAAAACTCTGAAGCCCCATGGACTTAATTTGGAATTATTTATTTAATTTATGCCATAATAATTACTATTATTATATTATTATGTATGTTATTTAACATTTCTTATGTGGTTTATTGTGATACATTGTTCCTCTTTCTAATTTATTGTAAATGTCACTTTAAATTTGTGATTATATCAGCGTCTGATTAATTAATTGATGTTAGGTGCTTGTGATAATTGTTATTAACTTGTGTATATATATACATGAAAAAACATACATTTTTTGTGAGCCTTTGAAGGCGAAAGGCCGAGGTACCAGATCGTTTAATAAAGGCAACTGGTAAAGTGCATGGAATTTGTGTTTGGATTTACTTCTCTTGTGCTGGTGTTTTTGGATAATGAAGGAGATTTTTCTTCATTGGGGCCAACCTTGCTGTGATGTGTTTGCTTCACCCCTGAACAACAAGTGCAGAAGCTGCTTTGCCCTAATTCCCCCTCAGGGGGAGTCCCCCAAAGATACTCTTCTTCATGATTGTCCCCTGGATCTACTCTACGCCTTTCCCCCTTATCTTTGATTCCATTATTTCTCAAGAAAACATCTCAGCTGAAAAGCAAAGTGATCCTCATTGCTCCTTATTGGCTTTGACAGATATAGTTTCCCTTCCCTTGGCCTTACCTACTATGCCACCCATGGATTCTGGACCCAGTTCCGGATCTCATGTCCCATCCCAAAGGACTAGTGTATTCCAGTCTTCAGACATTCAAGCTGACAGCTTGGTTTCCTCCACTTCCGATGTCACCAGGCATAATGCTATACCTTCTCCCGTGTGGCATATTTTGTTGGCTTCACATAAACAATCTACCAGAACACTCTACCTAAGTAAATGGAAGAGAGTTTCTATTTGGGTCTCTGACAATGGATTAGACCCATTTTCAGTACCAGTAGAGAAAATTTTGAAATTCCTAGCTGCCACCTTTAATAAAGGAGCATCTGCTTCTACAGTCAGTGATTTTAGCAGCAATTTCAAATTTTCATATCGGATTTGAGGACCAACTTTTGATTTCCTCACAGACTTTGCAAGGTTTTCGTAAAGGGTACAATATGCTTAAAGCCTCTTTTTAAAGATCCTGTCCCACCTTTGGATCCGACTCTAGTACTGCAATCACTTAAAGCACCACCATTTGAACTAGCAGCTATCTGTGATTTAAACTTCCTTTCCTGGAAGATGTTGCTTCTTGTAGCTGTCACTTCCGCAAGATGAGTCTCTGAATTACAAGCCCTAGGTTCTAAAGCTCCTTACTTAATTTTCCATAAGGACAGAGTGTCACTCAGGGCAAATCCAACCTTTCTTCCTAAGGTGATCTCAGATGTTGATATCAGTCTTTAGACTTCTGTTTTTTTCCCAAAATTTTCTAACAAAGGAGAGTACTGCCTTCATCTTCTGGATGTAGACAGGCAGTTGCGGTTCTTCCTAGGTAGAGACGATCTGATTGTTCACCAGTGCAACTTTAAGCAGATCAGTGTCCAAATAACTCTCTCCAGGTGGTTGAGAGAATGTATGTCTTTCATCTACAAGAACTTGAATATGAAATTCCCAAAACCAGCCAAGGCACATTCTACTAGATCAGTGGCGATTTCTGCCATCTTTCACTCCAAAGCTTCCATGTCAGAAATTTGTGCAGCTGCAACTTGGGCTAAGCCTCATACCTTTATTACGCATTACAAATTGGATATGGTCTCCAGGGGGAGAGCATCTTTTGGTTCTGTGGTGCTCAGGAATGTCCTTCCATTCATAAGGCCTCCCAGGATACAAGGTATCTGGGGACTCTGTCCCATCAGTCAAGAATAGATGAAGATTGACAACATCAGATAAAGAAGCTATGTCTTACCATAATATTCCACCTGTGTTGCTGATCTTCATCTATTCTTGCATCCCTCCCACCAGCCCCTCCTTCAGGTTTCTAGTGGAGCAGTACCCTGTCCTGGGTTCTTATTTTTATGTGTACCTTGGACAGAGCTTCTGACCTTTATTACACTATTCTTTTGTCTTTTGCAAACTTGATCTGAGGTAATCTAGAGAGGGGAATTATGGGTAGACTTGCAGCTCGAGAGTTTTTTTTTTGGCTGAAGTGAGTGATACAGTGCCCACATCAGTTCCAAGGATTGGAACTGAAACCCTCAAACACTAGAAAGACAGTGGTGTTTAAGAACACAACAGTAACAAGGTGGGAGGGTGAGAAAAAAATTCTGTTTTCTGCCTGACTCACAAGTCTCTTTTCAAGTTTTAATATGCAAATAAAAGCAGAATACAAGAAAAGCACATTGTAAAGAAAACAAATTACAGTATACAAAACCAAAAAAGGCAATAAAGTAATACAAAGTGCAAGAAATCAAAAGCAAACTAACCTTTCCCTCACAGCAAGCTGTGGCAAAGTCTGGATGAGCTTCACCAACAAATCATTGTGGTGACCTCTTTTTGACCCAAGCAAAGCTGATTCTCCCATTTAATGGAATTGCCCAAGGGCAATTAACACAACCTTCCTTACACACTGGATCTGCACAGACAGTGTCAGGGGTGACTGTTATACATCGGTCACCTGTGACACTCTGTTGGGGTGACTGGTGCACACCAGCTTAGAAGATTTGCTACTGACATTCTCAATGAGTCTATCTTGATAACATTAAGTACTTGTCCCATGAGGGTGTGCAGCAGGTATTGAAGGAAGCAAGAAAACCTGCAACTAGAAAATCTTATGTTTACAACTGGAAGAGATTTTCTAGGTGGTGCCTAATTGATATCAGAGGGCCCTGTAAGGTGTTTATCCCTTGGGATTTAAAATATTTGCGTGAACTACTCAGTGATTGGCTTATCTGATGGCTCTATCAAGGTGTATTTTGTGGCCATCTCAAAGTGTCTGCCCATGAATCCCCCTCTTTCATCTCTTTTTTTTGGTCAAACAGTTTATTAACGGAGTCTTGCACTTGAGAACCAAAAAAGCAAATTCTTCCTCCTTGAGATCGCAACTATATTCTTGAAAAATAGTATTTCCTTTTGAGCCTGCCTTTTAGTCTGATTTGAGGTTCATCACTTGGAAAATTGTTTGGCTGTTGCTCTGAAATCTGCAAGGTGAATCTCTGAACTGCAAGCTCTCACTGTGGGCCAACCTTATCTGATTTGCTATAAGAACATGGATGCTTTATGCACTAATCCTGCTTTCATCCTAAAAAGTTGATGTGAAGTTGTTCAATCTCGCTGTTTATTCTTACACATGGGTACGGAGCCGAGCCATCGGATGGCTCCAAGTCGGCCGCTTTACTAGCTAAAAATCTCAGAGTAGCTCGAGGCCGGGCCCCTATCGCATGATGCTCTCTGTCCTACCCCAGATCTAGTTTGCCGCTGCAACTGATCTCAAGGTCGTCAGAGAGCTCGGGCCAGTAGAATTTCTTTATTGAGTTTTTGACAAACTTAATGCTGTAATTCTTTAGATAACTGAAGTATTTTGTAGTATTTTCTAGTTCTTATAACTTTTAGGCGAGTTAGCCTTTAGAATTCTTTAAATTTAAGAGTCGTTTGTTTGTTATAGAGCGGTTGCTCATAGGCCTCGGCCATTCCTTGATTACCCCTATCCTTATACATTTATATATATGGTGTGCTAGAGTTAGATAGGTGTGTTAGTTAGTTAGAAATTTACATTTATATCCTTATAGTTGTACAGGGATTTGGCAACTTAGGACTGTTGACATATTTACCGTGTACAGTGTGGTTAGTTTAGTAACCTTGCTCTGTTTTTTTAGAGTTACTGAATTTTGTAGTGTAAATTGATGGTTGTTCAGGGATCTGACAACTACTATAGTGTGCTTGCATATATCTGTTTGATTATAACATGTCTGATCACAGGGAGAAACAAAAATCTGGCTTCAACAAGTGTCCAAAATGTGGGCAGTAGATGTCCATTACGGACGCCCATGTAAATTGTGTTTATTGTTTGGGGCCTGTTCACTTCCAGGAGGATTGCTCTATCTGCCACTCCTTCAGCAGTAGGGTTTTATTAGAGAGTAGAAGGAAGCTGATAGATAGAGGCTTGTTGAAGCCAGATTTACAGGAGACCTTGGACAAGGCTGACCAAGCCTCCAAGTCATCGAAGGGGTTGAAGTCTTCGAAGGCGAACTCGGAGCCCAGGTCTTCGGCTCCAAGCCTTTCTGTGAAGGTGTGGTCGCCGGCTCTGCATTCTTCGGAGCCGTGCACTGAGCAGGTGTTTTGGAGTCAGTCCCCAGTCTTGGAGCCAGTCTCCGAAACTCTGAAGTCACCCATCCTTCAATCGGTGGCATCTTCGGTTCCTTCGACTCGTTCGTCGAGGATCCTTTCCAGTGTGGATGTGGACCGGGTGGTGTAGAGGCTTCTGGAGAACTCGGCACTGGCTGAATTGTTATTGGCTTCGACCCAACAGGGTTCATGGTCTGAGACTGTCCCACTGGCTGTGACTACTCCTCCTCCGAGCCGAGCAGGGCCTTCGGAGCCAGAGGAGGAGGATCTTTTGGTTGTGGAGCCTTCGGAGCTAAGACCTGTTTTAGTGCCTTTGGCTCCATCAACCCTGACTTCTTCGGTTCCATTGGAAGAGTCTCGGAGCTGACACTCTCTCGGTCCTGGGGGGAGAGTCGAACTGATGTGTCAGTTCTGACCCTTCCTCTCGGGGCTTTGGCGCGGATGAGCTTGGCTCCATCCTCTGGTTCAGAGCCCACAGTCTCGGCACCGGGGAAGTTGCCGTCTTCATCGGAACCGGCGGCTTCCTCGGGTCAGAACAGTGGTGCCTTCAATGCCATGAGGAGGGTTATGTCATCTAAGAAACGTACATCGTCGGTCCTTCCTTTTCCTCCCCTAAAGTGCCACGTTCTGCCTCTACATCGCAGGTCCGTGTGAAGCGTCGAGACCTGGAGCCTCAGGTAACCCTATTGGGTGACCCTTGCTATACTGAGACCTTACCAGAAGCCCCCACTGATGAGGTTCCCAGGAAGAGATTATGCAAGAGGAGGCATTTAGATTCCCCTCTGGAATCTTTGACATCAGACATTGACTTAGAGGAATCGGAAGGGTCCCCACAGTCCCCCTCGGAGGATATCTCCTTTGCGGATATCCTGGAAGTCCTAAAACAGAGGGGTGACTGGCAGTCCGTTAGCCCTACTGAGGATGAGTCGGCGATCCTGAAGGCCTTTGGGTCTCAACTTTCCATCTCCTGGGTGACTCTGCCCTTCAACGAGTTGATGGAATTGGTCACTCAAAGGGCATGGGAGTCTCCTTATTCTATGGAACCGGTCTTTCGGAGGCCCAGCAAATTTACCACCTCCCCCCAAGACAAGATGTTCCTCACTAACAGCCCAAGACACCTGGTCGGAGACAGAGTCACAATTGCACATCAATGTTTTGGAGCTGAGAACGATGCTTTTGGCATTGCAGCACTTCCATGACTCTCTGCCTCTAGGGATGGTTGCAATACAAACGGACATATCGGTAGTCTGGTACATCACCAAGCAAGGGGGAACCAACTCTTCCCCCCCTGTGTCGAGAGGCATTGAGAATTTGGCAGTGGGCTGTGTCCTCCGGGTGCTTTCTGATAGCAATGCATATCCTGGGGGAATCCAACGTGATAGTGGAAAAATTGAGCAGAGCCATTCTGCTACCACATGAGTGGTCTCTCAAAAACGAAGGTGTGGAGATTTTCCACAGATGGGGCCGGCCTTGCTGTGACCTGTTTGCATCCCCTATGAATGGCAAATGCAGAAGCTACTTTGCCCTGAATCCCCCACCAGGGGACAGCCCAAGGGATTTGCTCATACACGACTGGCCCCCGGGACTCCTGTATGCCTTTCCACCTATACCCCTGATTCCGAAGTTCTTGCAGACACTGGGAAGGACTGTAATTTTAATAGCCCCTCTTTGGCCTCATCAGATTTGGTTCCCCATCCCCCAGCTCTATCAACTGGAGGAACCTTGGATTCTGGACCAACTTCCAGACCTACAGACACATTTGTCAGGGGCCCTCCATCCCTCCCTTCGTTCCCTCAGACTGACAGCTTGGCTGCTCCAATTCCCTACCTAGCCAGGTCACATGATTTTTTTTCGGAGGTACAGCACATTCTTGTATCTTCACATAAGGCTTCTACCAGAAAGTTGTATGCTAGTAAATGGATGCGATTTGCTTTTTGGGCTTCTCAAAATAACATTGATCCCTATGTTGCCCCGATCGCCAGTATCCTGGAATTCCTCTCTAAGCTTTTTCACGAAGGTGCTGCAGCTGCTGTTATTAGAGTCCAATTGGCTGCCATCTCGAATTTTCACCTCGGAGCTGAAGGTTCTAACTTAATGTCTTACAGATTATGTCGGGCCTTCTTTAAGGGCACCATTCATCTTAGGCCACCTGTTAGGCAGCCCTTTACTCCCTGGAAACTAAATTTTGTGCTGTGACGTGTTATTCTTCCCCCCTTTGAACCCGCATCATCCTGTCAGTTGAAGTTTCTTTCCTGGAAGACTATTTTCTTGGTGGCCATTACTTCAGTATGCAGGGTATCTGAGCTTCAAGCCCTTTCTGTCAAACCACCATATTTGGTGTTCCATCCAGACAGGATACCACTGAGGACTAATCCTTCATTCTTGCCAAAAGTGTGTTCTGAGACCAGTCTGAACCAACCTATTGAACTTCCAACCTTTTTTAGTAATCATTCTAATCAGTTGGAATACATGTTGCATAAACTTGATGTCCACAGACAATTGAGATTCTATTTGGACAGAACAAACGACTTTAGAAGATCTGACCAACTCTTTGTATCTTATGCTGACGCCAAGAAAGGATTACCAGTTTCTAAAGTTACCCTTTCCAAGTGGTTAACTGACTGCATCAAACGTATCTACTTTTCAGTGAACCAAACATTAGAGCATGGTCTGAAGGCCCATTCAACTAGAGCCATCTCCACTTCTTCGGCTTATACGGCTCATTTACCTTTGGACACTATATGTGCAGCTGCCACTTGATCTAAGCCTCATACCTTTATCACTCATTACAAAGTGGACAGGGTCTCCAGGGACAGGGCTTCATTTGGTTCCACTGTCCTCAGGAATATACTCCCATGAGCCACCCAGGATTAGGGTGCTTGGCATGCTACCCATGTGTAAGAATAAATGGCGAGATTGAACAACTTCATATAAAGAAGTTATGTACTTACCATAATGTTCCATGTGTGTTGTTCATCTCACCTTTATTCTTACATTCCCGCCCACCTTCCCCCTCCAGGGTCTCAAAGAACGAGTAGACTTGGGGTCTGGTAGTCTTCTTCTGGATTTTCCTACTCTGGCTGGAGTATTTAGTGAGTTATACTTGCTCATGCTGAGTTCAGCAAACTAGATCTGTGGTAGGACAGAGAGCATCATGGGATAGGGGCCTGGCCTCAAGCTACTCTGAGATCTTTAGCTAGTAAAGTGGCCGACTCGGAGCCGATAGCTCAGCTCTTTATCCATGTGTAAGAATAAAGGTGAGATGAACAACTCACATGGAACGTTATGGTAAGTACATAACTTATTTTTTCTGAATTTACCCTGAATCTAGCCATCAATCTCTCAGTTTTCTTTCTGGAACCTAAAAATAAGGGAGAGAGGATTCTGCATACATTGGGTGTACACAGGTAGCTCAGGTAATACCTTGACAGAACTAAGCCCTTTAGTAAAGCTGAAAGGCTTTTTACTTACTGTTCTTGGTCTAAGAAGGGTGAACCTGTCTGTAAGCAAATGATTGTGTATTGGTTGTCCTTTTGCATTGTTTTTCGCTACTCCCACCATGATAAATCTATTCCAGGCATGATTATGGCACATTCCACCAGAGCCATTTCTTCTTCAGTTGCAAATTTAGAAAGGAGTGGAGCGTTCAAGAGGTAGCCATTTTGTCCAGTGTTCATACCTCTACAAAGCACTACAAACTAAGTCTTTGTCAAGTTCCATAGCAGGCTTTCAGAGGACAATTTCCAGGGGCTCCTGCATTCTTATCCTCCCTCCTCCTGGGTAGAGTAAGCTTCAGGAATATATCCATATTTCACTGAGGCAGTGTGAATGATGAGCATAGTGCAGTTGTGTAAGTCCTGCTTACCTGTAACAGTAGATGTTCAAATTTTACACTGCCTCAGCGGCAGCACCCACCTACAATACCCCTTATTTTCTACATAGGTCAATGGTATACAACTTTGTTGTGCTGTTAGTTGACTTTGGTTATTTGTATTGGTATTTTGTAGCTGTGAATTGGTTTGGTTCCAGGCAATTTTTGCATCTTTTCCCTCTAGGTTCTTCCCACTTTGCACAAAAGCCTGAAAAAACTGACTTTCTGTGACAGGGATTATGCTTTCCCTGTTGGTAGGGGGTTAACCAGTCCCTATCAGAGGGAATTACAGGAGGGAATTCTGAGCTCTGGAAAGCTGCCACTGTGAGTTAGTGCAGAGCACAGAACCTCAGGTTTGACTGAGGCAGTGTGAAATTTGAGCATCTACTGTTACAGGTAAGTAGGACTTAAGCAATTGTACTTTCTTTTTGGTGCCACAGAAAACCAAGGACTTCCTGCCTATTTTGTACTTATGCAAGTTAAACTTCTTCATAACACAGACCAAGTTCCAGATGATGATGATGATGGAGACCATTCTACTTTGGCTGAGTAAGGATGATTGGGTGTGCTTGGCAAACCACAATGTTGCTGACTATCACATAAAGAAAGCAAGGCATTCCAGGAAATTCCTGCAGTTAAGGCTGGGAGCTAGTCACTTCAATTTTGAGTACTGCCTTTGGCCTTACCACAGCTCCCCAGGTGTTTACTAAATGCACGACAGTGGTAGCAGCTTGACCCAGACTGCACAGATTCCAGATCTTCCATACTTGGACAACTGGCCTCTCATAGTTATTTCAAGGGCATTGCTTGTCCAGGTGAGAGATTCCTTGTGTCCATTTATGTGTGTCTTTGGGCATTACAGACAATTTTGACAAATCCAGTTTAGAACCTGTTTAAGCCCAAGAGTTTATCGTTTGCCATCTGGATGCCACTACTCATATTGCCAGGCTTCATCCCTCAAGATTACTGTCTCTTGTGACTTAAAGGCAATCAAATTCTGCGACTTCAGGGGCCACCCATTTCCTTGGTTCTTCACCTTCACAGTCTGATAGTTACTGCAGTCTCTTTTGTTCATCTGGCCATGTTCTTCATAAGGGCTTTTCAGTGGACTCTTTCAGCACAGTGGTCTATGACAACGCACTCAATGAGTTTTCCTGTTAATCTCACTATTTGTCATTGTCACATCTCATGGTGGTTGATGTCAGATCATGTTCTGTAGGATATCTCTTTGTTCCTCCCCTGCCCACAGCCACAGTAGCCATGGACACTTCCATCCTGGGATGGGGTGGGGAGTTATTATGAAGGGAAGATGACCCATGGTACCTGGTCCAAATCAGAGGCCCATCTGCATATCAGTGTTTTGGAGATGAGAGCAGTCATTCTAGTGTTGCAGGCCTTTCAGAATTTCTTCCACAGAGGTGTAATGTTGTATGTTAAGTTGTCTATCTCGCCTTCGTTCTTGCTGGTTGGGATCGGAGCCGATCATCAGCTACGACTCTGCCATCTTCTATAGCTCGAGAGCTGTTTACTGGCTCGAGGCTACCCCTTATCCCTTGTCCCTTGATGCCTAGCGATAGCTACCCAGATCTCGTTTACCGTTTCAGCTGCGAGGTGTAGTTTTTCTGGCTCAGGCTCGTATAAAGTTTCTTTATAGAACTTTTTAACTAGAAATAGTCCTTTTCCTGGGTGTTCTTGTTAATTTTCAGTCTTATTTTTGTTGTGTTAGCTAGTGTGTATTTGTAGCTTTCTTCTCTTCCTTGTAGAACTCGTTTAACTTAGAGAGTTCTCCCCCTCCCTCCCTCCTTATCCTTTCTTGTCAGGTCAGCCGTTTAGGTTAGAGGCTTTCCTTCTACTTTCTTTATAGGCTAGCTGTTTAAGTTAGAGGCTTTCCTATCTAAAAAAAAAAAAAAAAAAAAAAACTTTTGCGTTAGTCTGTAGTATAGTGTGTTTTTGTGTAGACTGTATTTTGCTTTGTTAGCTATTGTTGTATTTCTTGTTACAGGATGTCAAAAGAATCCCAAGTGTCTGGTTTCAAGAAGTGTGACTCATGCTGTCAGAAAATGTCTCTGACAGATGGGCACACTTCTTGCGTCTATTGTTTAGGCGCTGTGCACCTGCAGGACTCTTGTTCTATCTGCCATGCATTTAGTCCAAGAGTTCTGTAGGAGGGTAAGAATAAGCTTATTCTTAGGGGTCTTTTAAAGCCCCAGGATTCACTGGCCAAGACCTCTCAGCCTGTGAAATCCCCTAAATCTACCAAGCCGTCGACTCCAAGTTCAGAACCGTCTTTGGTTCAGACTCTACCTGCTACTTTGGTTCCAGCTGGCACCGATAAGACTATCTCCCCGTCGGCTCCATCAGAAACTTCGGAGCCTTCATGGCGCCACAAGAGGCTGATGTCCCCTTCTTTGGAATCGATACATTTGGCTCCTCAGTCTCCCCTGCTCCAGAGCGAGCGCAGTCACAGATCTTCTCACTCCTCTCGATCCTCTAGGCTGTCAGATCACGATGTGGAGAGAGTGGTCAGTAGGTTGCTAAAGTCGCAGGCACTTGCCAAGATGTTGTCCAGCCCTCCTCATCAGGTGTCGGCTCCGTCCACTTCTATCGATGTTCCTCCTCTGACTCCATTGTGTTTGGAGCCGGAGTTCATTGGGGTTCGAGTAGTGGAACCTTCAGCTCCGATAACTCTATCTCCTTTGGTTCCGTCGTCAGCTCTGATCCCCTTGATGGTGCCATCCGTCGAGGGAGCTGGGTGCCGGGGCTCCCTCGTCGGCTCCGAGGGGGCAAATGACATTGGACCCTTGTCGGAGCTTCGGTGCAGGTGAGCTCAGCTCCTACATCGGCCTCAGAGCCGTCTCCCTCGGTGCGGAGAAGGATTCCGATTTCCTCGGAACCGGAGCCTTCTCTGCATCATGGCAAGGATGCCTTCGATGTCATGAGGAGTGTGCTGGCCACTGAGTCAGCTCCACTATTGGCCCCACTGGCTCTGTCCCCTGTAGTGCCTGTGCCAACCTCTGCTCCTCCTCCAGACCCCAAGCGTGGGGAACTGGCGCTCCAGAGCACCACTTTGGGTGTTTCCTCTTCTTCTGAGGCCTCCCCTGATCATTCAGAGGAACCCCGTCGTAAGAAGAAGTGCAAGAGGAAGCACATTGACTCCCCTGAGTCTGTCACTTCTGATACAGACTTAGATGATTCGGAAGGGTCCCCGAGATCCCCCTCTGAAGATATTTCCTTCTCGGACATCCTAGAAATGCTAAAGCAGAGGGGGAACTGGAATCCCTTAGCCCCTACTGAGGATGAATCTGTATTCCTGGATACGTTCGGTTCCCGACCTTCCACCTCCTGGGTTTCTCCGCCTTTCGATCCACTTATGTCTGTAGTGGATCGAAAGGCTTGTTCAGCTCCGGATACAGTGGAACCAACTCCGAGGAGACCTGACAAGTTCATCACAGCACCCCATGATAAGCAGCTCCTTACCAAAGGTGTTCCTGTTGATGCCATGGTGGTAGCAGCAGCCACCAAAAAAGAGTTAGCGGAGACCTCTTCGTCTGTCCATCCTCCTGACAAGGAGTCTAGGACCATGGACAGATATGGGAAGTGAATGTTTGCTTCAGCGACCTTTTCTATGAGGTCACTGAACTACTTATGCCATTTTACCCGGCTTCAGAGGGATCTCCTTAAAGAGCTCGGAGATACCCTTCAAGATCCATCAGCTGAGGGGGCTCAAGCTAAAGTAGCTTCCCAGCTGGTGACGCTTAATTCTGTAGTCAACTCCTCCATGACGCTCATTTCCTATGCAGCCGTTGGTGCGAGTAGAGCCGCGGGTATGGGTGTGGCCCTTAGGAGGCATGCATGGATGCGGCTGTGTAATTTTGCGGAACCCTTTAGAGCGTCATTCACCAACACCCCCTTTGATGGTTCCTTTCTTTTTGGACCACAGGTGAAAGACACTTTGACTAGGTGTGAGCAAGAAGGCAAGACTCTCTCTGCCGTGGGAGTCCATTTTTCCACTCCTACTAGACCATACCCCAAGGGTCAGAAGAGTGGTAAAATGTGGTTCCGAAAATCACAGGGAGCCTCGCCTGACACGCGTAGCAATTTTTCCTCCAGGGGCAGAGGGGGAAACAACAACAACAGATGCCGCCCTCGTGACAGAGGGGGGTCCGCAGAACCAGGGCAACAGAGAATCCTTCTCTGATAAGCCCTTTCAGCATTCCTGAAGGGTTGCCCGACTGCCCGCCTCTAGAGGCAGTCGGGGGAAGACTTTCACTGTACCCAAAAGCCTTGCCAAATTTAACGCAAGACAAATGGGTACGGTCCATTATATCCGGAGATTACAAAATTCCCTTCTGTCAACCCCCCTTACTGTCAAGGAAATCCCTTCCAGATGTTTCACCCAATCTGAGGGACCAAGCAGTAACAGAAGTTTCAAAACTGCTAGAAAAAGAGTCATCCAGGGAGTCCCAGCAGACCAGCACGGATCCGGAACTTAATCAAGGTTCTTTTTGGTACCAAAAAAGGCAGGGGACTGGAGACCGATTCTGGATCTCAGCAGACTAAACAGGTCTGTTCAAAGAACAAAGTTTCGGATGGTTGCGCTACAGTCCATTCTACCCTTTCTGGGTTAGGACAATTGGATGTGCTCGATAGACCTTCAGGATGCATACTACCATATCAAAATGGACAGGCGCTCCAGGAGATTTCTTCACTTCCGGCTGGGAGCCAGTCATTACCAGTTCAGAGCTCTGCCCTTTGGTCTCACCACAGCCCCCAGGGTGTTCACCAAATGTATGGCAGTGGTCACGGCTCACCTGAGATGTCTAGAATTCCAGGTGTTTCCATATCTAAACGACTGGCTCCTCACTGCTACTACCAGACATCAACTTCTGCAAGCCAGGAACTACACAATCACAATCAACTCTCAGCTAGGCATTACAATAAACTTCGAAAAATCTGCCTTGCTGCCCTGTCAATCTATCACCTATATAGGAGCAGACTTAGACACAAGGAACATGTCCGCAAGGCTACCGCCAGAAAGGGTGTCTACAATTCACCAGGAAGTACAGATTCTAACGCAGAGCAAAAGAATCCCAGTCAGGTTCGTCCTTCAAACTCTGGGTTCCATGGCAGCGGCAGTTCTTCTAATCCCACTGGCCCGTTTTCACATGAGGATCCTTCAGTGGCTTCTGTTCACACAGTGGTCTTTCCAACAGCTGCCATGTCTCACATGATCATGATTGGAGAAGCATGAAAAAGGCACCTTTCCTGGTGGATGGTCTCCCCACTAGTGACTCAGGGCAGACCCTTCATTCAGCCCCCTCCGGTTGCCACAGTGAACAGAGACACCTCCCTGATATGGTGGGGGGGCATTATCAGGGCAGGACAGTCCAAGGCACTTGGCAGACTCACGAGTACCATCTGCATATAAACGTCCTAGAAATGAGAGCCATGCTCCTAGAGTCGCAAGCTCTTCATGACTCCCTTCCTTCTGGGACCATTGCAATTCAAACGGACAACATGTCAGTGATGTGGTACATCAACAAGCAGGGCGGAACCAGGTCCTACCCCCTATGTCGAGAAGCACTCAGACTCTGGCAGTGGGCGATTTCCTCCCAACGTTTTCTGATTGTGACGCACATCCCTGGGAGGTCCAACGTCATAGTGGACAGGCTCAACAGAGCTATTCTCATGCCTCACGAGTGGTCTCTGAATCAGGAAGTTGCAGATCTTATCTTCCGCAAATGGGGACAGCCTTGCTGCGACCTTTTTGCCACCCCCTTCAACAGCAAATGCAGCAACTACTTCTCCCTTCTTCCGCTTCCAGGTCACTCACCCAGAGACGCTTTAGTCCACGATTGGCCTCAGGGACTTCTTTATGCCTTTCCTCCATTTCCCCTTATTCCAAAACTCATACAGAAAGCAATATCGTTGAGCTGCAAAATGATCCTCATTGCCCCCTACTGGCCTCGACAGATATGGTTTCCATTCCTGCACCATTACCTTCTCGATCAGCCCAGGACTCTGGATCTGACTCCAGACCTACTGATTCATCAATCAGGCGGGTTGCATCAATCCCTCCAAACACTCCAGCTCACAGCTTGGTTACTCCACTTCCAACCTTAGTCAGGCTTCCCAGCATTTCCCCGGCCGTACGTGAGATTATTGTCTCCTCTCACAAGTCCACAACTAGAAAAACTTATGTTAGTAAATGGAAACGTTTTTCTTGTTGGGCAGAGGCTAGGAACGTAGATCCCTTTTCAGCCCCAGTCCGCAAAATTTTGGAATTCCTAGCACAACTCTTTCATTCCGGGTCCGCTTCTGCTACAATCAGGGTTCAGTTGGCAGCCATTTCTAACTTTCATGTTGGGTTGTCAAATTCAAACATTATGTCTCTTAAGCTCTGTAAAGCTTTTTTAAGAGGGACTACTCTCCATAGACCTCCAGTGAGAGATCCCTCTCCTTCTTGGGACCTTAATTTGGTACTAACCTCCTTAATTCTGCCCCCCTTTGAACCAGCAGCGTCCTGCTCTATTAAGTTTCTATCTTGGAAAACACTCTTTCTGGTAGCTATTACTTCAGCCAGACGTGTCTCTGAACTTCAGGCGCTATGTGTTTGTCCCCCATACTTGGTTTTTCATAAGGACAGGGTTGCTCTGAGGACTAATCCTTTGTTTCTTCCAAAAGTCTTCTCCGAAAATAATTTAAACCAATCTATAGACCTTCCTGTGTTTTTCCCTAACCACACCAACAAGGCAGAGTACAACTTACACCAGTTGGACATTCATAGACAATTGCGTTTTTACCTGCACAGGACTAAGGAAATAAGGAAGTCGGACCAACTATTCCTTTCCTGTGCTCTAGGCAAACAAGGTCTCCCAGTTTCCAAGGTGACCTTATCCAGGTGGTTGTCTCACACTATTGCCTTCATTTATCAATTAAGAAACAAAGAGTTGCCTATCAAACCAAAAGGTCATTCTACTAGGGCCTTGGCCACCTCTGTAGCCTTCCAATCTAGGTTGCCAATGGATTCTATCTGTGCAGCTGCTACGTGGGCAAATCCTCATACCTTTATTTCTCATTACAAGTTAGATATGGTCTCCAGGAGCAGAGCTGACTTTGGTTCCACTGTTCTGAAGAGTCTGTTCCATTGAACTGCCCAGGATTGTAGGTGCTAGGGACGCTGTCCCAACCAGCAAGAACGAAGGCGAGATAGACAACTTAACATAAAGAAGTTATGTACCTACCATAGCGTTTCATGTTAGTTGTCTTCATCTCGCCTTCTTTCTTGCATCCCACCCTCTGTCCCCCCTGTCCTGTTGGACCGGGAGGAGTTCTGTTTTCACTGGCTGAGTGTTCTCTGGTTTGTTTCCTCTACTGACATAGAGAGTATGACAGGTATCCTCAACCTGTTTGTTTGGACAGGTTGATTCTCTGGCTATGTCTGGGGTTAGCTTTTTCAAACGAGATCTGGGTAGCTATCACTAGGCATCATGGGATAAGGGGTAGCCTCGAGCCAGTAAACAGCTCTCGAGCTATAGAAGATGGCCGAGTCGGCTCCGATCCCAACCAGCAAGAAAGAAGGCGAGATGAAGACAACTAACATGGAACGTTGTGGTAGGTACATAACTTCTTTTTCACACTGACAGTATGGCTTGGTATATATACAAATAAGGGGGACTCTAATCCTATCCCTTATGAGAAAAGGCTATGAGTGTGGCAATGGGCAATGTGCTTGCAGCAATTTCTAATAGCAATGCACATCCCAGGAAAATTCAGGATTCCAGCTAACAAGTTGAACAGGAGCATTCTGATACCTCATGACTGGTCCCTCAATCTGTCAGCAGCTGCACATGCACAGATTTTCATCCTCTGGGGCCAGCCATGCTATAGTCTCATTGTGACCTCCTTCAACATAAAATGCAGTAGCTTTTTTGCCCTAATCCATCACAAGGGACAGTCACCAAAGGATGCTGTACTTCCTGCGTAGCCCTTGGTTCTTTTTTTACACTTATCCCCCTCCACCCCTGATAATCAAGTTTATACAGAAAGCGTCCTGTTGTAGTGCAGCTGTAATCCTCATATCCTCCTTCTGGCCTAGAGAAGTTTGGTTTCCCTAAATGTGACCTTACCTGTTGCACTCTGTTTGGGCTCTGGAACCCATTCCAGATTTGATATACTATCATTTGGTTCAACCTCACACAATTTTGAAATCTCTAATTGACTGCTTTGTATCTCCAATTCCAGGGACGGCCAGAGATCCTAAACTTTTTAAAAGAGATGTTCATATCCTCTCTTCTCCTCTTCTCATAAAAGCTCTCCACCAGAAAGTTTATGGTAATAAGTAGAGAAGAGTTTCCATTAAGGCCCGTTGTAAGGGCTTGGATCTGTTTTCTGCCCAGTTAGATGCAATATTAGATCTGATATCCATTTTCATTTATTCCTCAACTGTTGGGTGTGGATCTGACCCTTGGATCTGACTCGGCTGCTTCTTCCAGATCATAGGATTATTGAACTCTCAGTGCCTTTCTTTAACCATAATGTCCTACAAACCTAACATACCCCAGATCTCTTTTGCTGCCATTGCAAACAGAAGTGAATTTTGAGCTCTTGAGCATTAGTTGTTTAGTCAATAGTTTGTCTTTGAATTGAGTTTAATTCCTTTTAGCTTTTTGTTGCACACTTATAGTTATGTCTATATACCTCCCTTGTATCCTTTTTAGTATTATATTACTTTTCTACTCTTATAACCTTTTTCTCTTACTTCTTGAGTACCTATCATGTAGAATATGAATGGTCAAAGCATGTGTTCAAAGGAGATTGAGTATGTGAAGAACCTGTATGTGTTGATTTGAACTATGAACTATTAAGTAAACTGTGAATAGTGGAAAAGTATTGAAAAACATGAGCCTGTCTGATGGCAGGAAATGTGCCTTATATGGAAGTATATCCGATTTTCTTTCTCTGCCTAGAGATGTAGTAATGTGAACTGCTTCAACCCTATGGGTAAACCACTGATTGGTTAATTGTCTTTTGTACTATTTTAATTGGTCCAGTTTATATTTTTGTACTGTCAGCAATATCACCAGCATATAAGCTTATGCATTCCTTTGTTCGGGGAGTCTCCCTGGTACTTTCCAGTAGGCTCCCACACGTGTGTAATAAATACTACTGAAAGAGAGGAAGAAGTGCCTTGTCTTCATTTAAGGAAAAAATGCAAACACAGCAATTGGTGCCGTGACTCGTATCTGAATTGACAACGACTGCGGTAGTTGGGGATTGAACGAAGTACTGCTAGTAAAAGGGCCCATGACAGAATTTTCTGTTCTGGCAGTGTTTCTTTCATTTCCTGTACTTATCTGCTACACAAATTTGGTATTAATAATTTTATAGCAATGTAATAATTCCTCTCATTCAGTTGTTTAAGGTAAGAGGCATGTATTTTTTTTTCTGCTATTGACTGTGCAGTATGAGAGTGGGATAAAACAAAACACTGGTGACATAAGAGTGAAAGGAGATATGAGAGTGGGGAAAATGGCGTTTACAAAACGTCATAGCTACCTCTGTAAATTACAGAATAGCTTATCGTGTGAAAATGGGAGCGAGTGTGGGAAACATAAATGGGGATTGAACAAATGCCAAGAATGTATAGTCATCCCCTTTGGGAAAAAAAACATGTACCCATGAACTACCACATAGGTGGCAGGACACTTAACATCAAAAGTGTGATGAGAGACTTAGGGGCACAAGTGGACAGTGGTCTCATTTTCGATAACCACATCGTCACAACAGTCAGAAAATCATTCTACATGGCACACCTCATCATTAAGGGCTTTTCATCCAGAAAAAAGGAGGTCATTGTCCCACTGTACTCATCCCTCATTAGACCCATTATAGAGTATAATGCCCCATTTGGTATGTACCTCACAAGACATCTGCAACAGCTGGAAAGGCCACAGAAATACCTCACTAAAAGAATCACAGGCCTAAAGCAGATGCCATATGCTGACCGTCTAAAAAAACTCCAGCTATACTCTGTGGCATATCGTCTACTCAGAGGCGATCTCTGCTTAACATACAAGGCTGTGTCAAACCCTGAGCTGTTGGACATGCTCCACTTAAAGAAATCCCAATCCCTCAGAGACACACGCTTCAGGGATCTAAACCTTATCCTCACAATGAACAAAACATGCTGGAGGGATAGGTTCCTGACCCAGAGACTCCCCATACTCTGGAATAGACTGCCCATACATGTCAAGCAGAGCACCTCATTGGCCCTCTTCAAAAGGAACCTTGATGATTGGATGGGAGATAGGAAATTCACCCCGGGGATCATGTCAGTCGCCTTGCTAGATAGGGGCCCAGAGAAGTAAATATTGTGGGAAAAAATTGCCAAGGAATTGTTATGGCTAGGCTTGCATAGGCCTTAGGGCCGATAGCCTAGTACCAACCTATGAAAAGAGCCAGAAAGAGGTACACCAGCTGGTTATATGTATTTTCGTGTGTCCCGGGACAGCTGTATGTATATAAGTCAGTGGGTTGCCCTCACTGAGGACGATGATAAACTCGCCTTTCCAGAGAATGGTAGTTTTAATAAAAATATTTTGCTTAATCTCCAAGGGAAATTAAGGAGAAAAGGGAGAAGAATAGCAGGGTTGAGCTGGGCAGCATTTAATGATAGGATGACAGAGGCGAAAGAGAGAGAAAATGATTCGGTTATTAGTAATTTAAAGGATAATCAGCAGAAATTAAAAGAGCAACTGAAAGAATTACAAAACTGCTAGTAACTTAGATATAGTAAACGGTAAATGTTTGAAGGACCCACCCTTTAAGGGGCTTTATCCTGTGAAGGAATTAGCTAAATTACAGATAACTGAATCGTCGGAAGACAATAATGCTTGGCTTCCCCCACCACCAACTGCACCACCATTTGCACCCCTGCAGTATCAGCCCCCCCTCCTCAACAAGGAGCAGAAGCACAGCAGCCAGATTCCACCACTAAAGACCCCACCCCTAAAGAAAGAGAATGAGCAGTGGAGAGTCACTCTAGTGACTCAGATCCAGACACAAGTGATATAAAAAAGGGACCAAAAACTCGTAGTAAGACTCATAAAGAAGCAAAAGCTGTAATGTATTTTAAGGCTAAACCCTATTATAAAGGTAAAGGAAAATGACATTTACACCGACAAAGGCTTTTTGGTCAGTTCCTTGCTATAATGGACAGTGGGAATGGGTATTTTGGACCAGATAAATTTAATCCAGATTCAGGGTCGTAGTCGTCAAATGACGACAGATTGTTACCTTTAAGGGTGGTACCTAACCCGGCTCATGCTAGAAGTGCACAGGAGCCACCGACTGTTGTAGTACCTAGGGCATGGTCGGCGGTTGATTTTCAAGCCATTACTAAATCGTTACCGCCCATTCGTACTAATCCAGCTAAATTCCAGCGTGTGCTGGCAGGACATATTTGTTTACAAAATCCTACGATAGAAGAAGTTAAGGCAGTTCTTCAGTATGCCATACCGGCTGATCTGATGAAACGGATTTGGGACCATGCCAATGTCCCTACTCCAATTCCGAAACATGACTCACATGGAGATAATGGGTTTGAAGCGGTTAGACAGCATTTAGTAAATGCTATCACAATAATAGTTCCACCCACACCCATCTGGTCCAAGATCAAGGCAATACTTCAAAAAGAAGACGAACCTGTGGACAAGTATATAAATTGTCTTACTGAAGCCTTTGAGGCTTTTTCTGGGTACCCTGAACCCACCGAAGGGCCAGCACAAAGTGGATTGTCAGCTGCTTTCGTAGATGGTGTAACGCCCACAAGTACGAAATAAGTTAAAAGAAGTGTGTTTAAACTGGCCTGGTCTTGGATTGCACAAATTAGTTACACAAGTGCAATACCTCTCCGACCACTTAGCACAGGAAAAAAAGGATTTACAAGAGAAATTGGTTAAATCGCAAATTCAGATGTGCACTGCCTTCGGACAGCATGGGCAGGGAGGACGTGGGCGGGGAAGAGGGAGAGGTGGATGCCAAGGGGCTGGAAACCATAACAGACAAAACTGGCAGGAATATTGATCAGCCGCACCCCAATATCAAATGGAGTGTTTCAATTGCGGCCAAGTAGGCCACTGGCAAAATGAATGTCCGTATCTGGCTGAGCAACCTGCTCCACCCACTGATACGTCACCTCAGTGGAATTCTAACTGGACTCCATCCAGTCGGCAGTCATCACAATGAAGGTTCCCTGAGCAAGGACAACAGCAGTTGTGCTCTTTCATACCTGTGGACCAAGATGGACCACGTCATGTTACTTGTCAAAAACAAACTGTATCCCTTCTTGATTGATACTGGAGCATCCAAATCCATGTTAGTCGGTGAAGCAGCAATAATTGTCCCCCTCTGCAATAACGTAACCAGAGGAGTAGGTGTCTTTGGCATTCCAATTGAATATTCTGAAACCATCCCAGTCCCAGTGACCTTGGGACCTTTGCAAGACAATCACGCATTTTTAGTAGGACCCTCAGCACCTTTAAATTTATTGGGAAGAGATTTGCTTTGTAAGATGGGAGCAACTATCTTCTGTACCGCTGAAGGAGTGTGTTTAAAAGTACCTTCAGACAAACAGGATAGTATTTTGACTACTTTAAATGAAAACGTCACTCTGCAGACAATGTGTATGCAGTTTGACCTCGACAAGAATAAGCATTTAACCTCATTACCCTCTCATCTATGGACCACTCATAATAACAAGAGAACATTGACATCTGTGCAGTGACAGAGACCTGGTTCAAAGCTCCAGAGAGCACCCCTGCATTACCAGGCTACAATTCATACCACATCTTTCGGCCACCTAACCCAGAACGAAGCACTAAAGGCGGAGGCGTGTCCATATTCATTAAGGATATCCACACTTCCAGGCTAGTTGCACAGCATAATGCATCCGAGATTATCCAAGTGCAACTAACTCTGGGCAAGACTGCAATCCAAATTGTAGCTTGCTACAGACCCCCCACCATGCCCCAGGATTCCCACTCCTCATTTCTTGATACACTGGAAAGTATTAGGGTACAACCCAACACCCTAATAATGGGTGATTTCAACTACCCCACCATTAACTGGGAAAACTACTCATGTACCAACTCTTTTGCTCAACGTTTTCTAGAATTCATAAATTCCAACGCCTTGGATCAACTTATTCACACCCCCACCAGGGGCAGCAATATCCTAGACCTGGTCATTACCAACATTGGAAACCGGTGTTCCACACCAGAGGCCAATTCCTCGTTGGTCAGATCCGACCACTAGCTAATCAGCCTAGACATCCACATCCCACCCCCACCCCCAATTAGGAAAACCATCGGAAAAAACTTCTCCAAAGCCAACTTCACACTTCTTAAGACAGAAGTGGCAAATTTCACGACACCCATGCAGATGGACAATAGAGGTATGACTGCTGAATCCTACACAAATGCATTTTATAAGCACTTACACATGTGCATGGATCTTGCTATCCCTAATAGAACCAAGACGTTATCCTCCAATAAAAGGAAGCCAATCTGGTGGTCCTCTGCCATAAACAAACTCTACAACAGAAGAAAGAAACTGTTGCAAAAAAGAGTAAAATCCCATGACTGGAGGAACTCTCTGCTCAGCCTCAGTAAGAAGCTGAAATCCCTCATAAAATCCTCCAAAGCTAGTTACGAAAAAAAAATTGCCGCTGACTCTAAAGACAACCACAAAGCATTCTATAACTATGTCAAGAATCTCAATGGGAACACTCAGATCTGCTCTGAGTTACAGCACAATGGTGCTAAATATACAGAACCAACTGATATTGCCAACATCCTAGCAGATAGGTTCATTGCTAACTTTACCCCCCCTCACCCCCTAGAGGGCCCATCTCTATACCAGAAGAATGCAAAGTTCCTATAATCACGGCTGCACAGGTAAAAAACACACTCTCCAAAGCCAAGAACACAGCATCCATGGGACCTGACAATATCCCAGGCTGCATTCTACATGAACTACTGAATGAACTGGCACCCTACCTAAGTACCATATTCAGTCATAGCCTCACCTCAGGCTTTGTACCCACTGAATGGCGCACCATGACGGTTATCCCACTCCACAAATGGGGGATCCACGACGGACCCCGGGAACTACGCCCCATTAGCCTGATGAGCCTGGTCTGCAAGGCCATGGAACATATCATCGTGGAACTCATAAACAAAGACATTGGTAATCTCCAAACTCTGGACCCTACCCAGTTTGGATTTGTAAAATGCAGATCATGTCTCCTAAACCTGATTGACTTCTTTGAAACGGTCACCAAAGCCATAGATGAGGGTAAAATGGTTCACACAGCTTATCTAGATCTCGCCAAGGCTTTCAACACCATCCCCTACTCTGGAATTATAGATAAGCTCACTAAACTAGGTATAAATCCCTATGTCACAAGATGGGTTGCCAACTGGCTCGTGGACAGAACCCACACTGTGAAAGTAGCGGATTCCATATCCAACTTCAGACCAGTGACAAGTGGAGTACCACAGGGTTCAGTCCTGGGTCCTCTCCTGTTTGGTATCTACTTCTCTGAAGTGCAGGCTAACACAGAAGGTCTTTGGCTAACAAAGTTTGCAGATGACTGCAAACTAGGAGTCATAATCGAAACTCCTAACGATGTGGACAAACTACAAAAGGGTCTCACTGAGAAAGATACCTGGTGTCAAAGCCATGGCCTGAAGCTCAATGCCAAAGTGTATTGTCATCCCCTTTGGTAAAAACTCTGTACCCATGAACTACCACATAGCTGGTAGTCTACTTAATGCCAAAAATGTGATAAGAAACCTTGGGACACAGGTGGACAGTAGTCTCTCCTTTGATAATCACATCGCCACAGTGGTCAGGAAATCCTTCTACATGGCTCATCTCATCACAAAAGGATTCTCATCCAGAATAAAAGAGGTCATTGTTCCCCTCTACTCATCACTCATTAGACCCATTATAGAGTACAATGCCCCTTTTGGTATGTACCTCACAAGACATCTACAACAACTGGAAAGACCACAGAAATACCTCACAAAGAGGATTACTGGCCTTAAACAGATGCCCCACGCAGACCGTCTCAAAAAACTACAGCTTTACTCCATCGCATATCGCCTACTCAGGGGTGATCTCTGCCTAACATACAAAGCTGTGTCAAACCCAGAGCTGTTGGACATGCTCCACTTAAAGAAATCCCAATCCCTCCAAGCTACATGCTCTAGGGACCTAAACCTTGTCACCACAATAAACAGAACATGCTGGAGGGATAGATTTCTGTCCCACAGACTTCCCATACTCTGGAACAGACTACCTATCTATGTCAAACAGAGCTCCTCATTAGCACTCTTCAAGAAAAATCTTGATGATTGGATGGGAAATGGGAAATTCACCACAGGGATCACTTCTGTGGCTCTGCTCAACAGGGGCACAGGAAAATAATTTTCTTGGGTCGCGAAAGCCAGGGTACATTTTTTGGCTAGGCTTATATAGGCCCTAGGGCCAATTAGCCTAGTACCTACCTATGAACCTGTATTAATGATGTTAGATTTCTAATTTCAGCTACTCCTGTTAAAATAACCTTAAAGCCTGGAGCAAAGTTACCTCGGGTACCACAGTACCCTTTGACGTAGAGGCCACATCTGGTATTGCCCCCATCATTTCTGTCCTGGTGCAACAAGGAATTATAGTACCTACAATAAGTCAAAGTAATATCCCAATTCTACCGGTAAAGAAACCTGGTAAACAAGCTTACAGATTTGTGCAAGACTTGCGGGAAGTCAATAAAGCTGTCTTGCCTGTTTTCCCAATCGTACCAAACCCAGCCACGATTTTGAGCTGTATCCTACCTACAGCACATGGTTTTACAGTTATAGATATTTCATCAGTTTTTTTCTCTGTCCCAGTACAAGCAAATAGTATATTTGTTTGCATTCACTTATAAGGGCCAACAGTACACTTGGACCCGACTACCTCAAGGATATGTAGAATCTCCAACCTTGTTTTCCAGAGAGATGCATAGACAACTGCAGGATTTACAATTACCGCCACATTCAGTATTAGTTCAGTATGTAGATGATATTCTTCTTGCTTCACAAGATACCCAGTCTTGTATAGAAGACTCACTTCTAGTTCTAAGATTTTTAGCTGTACGAGGTTTTAATGTAAATAAATCCAAATTGGAACTTGCTCAAGAAAAGGTACAATACGTGGGACATATCATTTCCACAGGTTCACGTCAAATGCTTCCAAGCAGAATCACCTCCATTCAGACTGCTCCCCGCCCTGTAACTCAGAGACAACTCAGGGGATTCCTCGGTCTAGCAGGTTATTGTAGACAGTGGGTGCCCAATTTTTCAGAAATTTCGGCTCCTCTGTTACAGTTCTTAAAAAAGGAGGTCACAGACCCTTTGCCTTGGTCCCCTGAACATGAAACCCCCTTTCAGGCTATTAAAATGGCATTGATTAACCCACCTGCCCTGGGGCTCCCAGATTACTCTAAACTTTTTGTTTTCTTCTGTTGCGAAAGAAATAATACTGCCTTGGGCCTACTGGCGCAAGCATGCACAGGAGGCTATCGACCTATAGCATATTACAGTACTCAGTTAGACCCTGTTGCTTCTCGGCTACCGATCCTGTTTACGTGCAGTAGCAGCCGCTGCTGTTTTGATAGATATGGCAGCACCATTGACATTAGGGCATGATACTATATTAGCGGTACCTCATGCGGTACAAACATTACTTTTAAAAACAAAGACTCTATCTTTCTAATGCTCGCCTCACTAAATATGAGTTAGGTTTACTAAGTAATCCCACTATTCAAATTACACATTGCCCACCACTAAACCCTGCTTCATTAATTCCAACTAGTGACTTGGGCGAACCACATGACTGCGTACTTGTAGTTAACACTGTTTTGTCTCCTAGATTAGATTTGCAACATGTTCCTTTGCTTAATCCTGAATTAGTTATTTTTGTGCATAGATCCTGTTTATGAAATACTTTTGGCGAACTTCAGGCTGCATGGTCAGTCTGCTCGCCATCTCAGGCTTTGCAAACTGGACAGTTACCACCTGGTACTTCCGCACAAGCCGCGGAATTAGTGGCACCTTCGCATGCATGTAAAATGGCCAAAGACAAATATGTTACTATTTATACTGACTCACATTATGCTCATGATGATGATCATGATTTTGGTACCCTATGGAAGGAAAGGGTTTTTTTGACATCTCCTGGGGTACCAATAAAAAATTACATGTATATCGATCACCTCTTACAGGACTTATTACCTTCCAAAATTGCTGTTGTCAAGTGTGCAGCTTACCAGTTTAACGACTCCCTAGTAGCTTAGGGAAATAATTTAGCTGACTGGGCTGCCAAGCAGGCTGCTCTTTCGAATACTGTTCAGGGAAAATTTTTGCAGCCTATTTTACAAACACTTACTTTTGATATTACTGTATTAAAAGCCTTACAAACTGAAGCATCGGAATCAGAAAGAAAAACATGGCTGGCCCGTAATTGTTTTCAACGCTCCAATTCTATTCGGCAGCACCCGAATGGCAAATTAATTTGCCCCACATCTATGTTAAATTCTCTTATAAAAGCGTACCATTTGCCAGCTCATGTCGGGGTACAAGCATTGATTAAACAAATCCAGAAGGATTGGTTTGCCTTGGGACTTCCTGCTTCTGTGCAACATTTTTTGAGCACGTGCTCCATTTGTTTACAGCACAACATTTCAAAGGGCACTCTGGCTCCTGCCCAGTCTGTGCCAAAATTAATGGGACCATTTTGTGTCTTACAATGGGATTTTATTGAACTTCCACCCTGTGCTCGTTTTAAATATGTTTTGACTGTTGTTGATATTTTTTCGGGATGGTTAAAAGCCTACCCATGTGCTAAGAATGATGCTATTTCAGTTGCAAAAAAGTTGTGTTATGAGTTGATACCTCGTTTTGGTGTTCCTTGTCAAATATATTCTGACCGAGGGACACATTTTACTGCTAAGTTAGTTGATTCATTGTGTACAATGTTATAACTGAACGTATGAACCAGACTTTGAAAACCAGACTTGCTAGTCACTTCAGAAACAGGCCTAACTTGGGTACAGGCCTTACCACTAGCTTTACTTTCCATACTGTCACAACCGCATCCTACTAAGGGTCTTTTCCCACATGAAATACTATTGGGTCGCCCTTTGTATATGCCCATGATACCTCCACTACCTTTTTCTGAATATCATGCATTTGATAATGACGTTCTTTTGTATTGCAAATCTCTTGTTTCTTTCTTACAGTCTCACCCCCGACAAGTAGCAGTTGCTCAACAACTTCCTCATCCTTTTCTAGCATCCGCTTTGCAACCAGGGGATTGGGTCTACGTTAAATCTTTTTCTGGAAAAACAGCTCTCCAGCCGTGTTGGAAGGGGCCCTTCCTGGTTCTTCTAACTACGTCATCTGCTGTGCGACTGCAGGGATCTCCAATTTGGATCCACATTTCACATGTCAAAAAAGTTGTGCCGTCTGAAGATCAACAGCCTTTACCTTTTACAACTCCAGATTCTCCTCCTATTGCTGCAAGTACTCAAAGTAGAACTGTTCCAGTACCTGACAATGCCTAATATTTACCCTTTTGGAAAATTCTAAACTTCTGACACTACACAGACTCAACCACCATTTCCACACAAATACCGGACAATCGTTTTGGTGGTCATTCTTGTTGTACTGTTATTTTTGTTGTGGCCATTTTTATTTCCTGCTCCATCAATGCATCACACCAAACGAGCCATTTGGCACCCACCTTTCAACATCTATCAAGCCATCAAATATGTTTATGCTTCTACATTCAACGTCTCTAACTGCTGGATCTGCACTTCTATTCCCTCTGTGCATGGGGGATTGTCATTGGCTGCGGCTCCATTAAGTATCATTGATACATGGACTAGTCTACTTGACAACACTGCTAACATTACATCCATTAAATCTATTGCATTACAACTTTCTCTTTGTCACAATGGAACTCTGTGTTTTCGATGGAATTACTCAAGTCAACATCACTGGACTCGAAAAATGGGACAAAGTATCTGCAATACGACAATCGAACACCAGTGCAATTATACAGAAAGAAAACGCTTAGCTTCGGGCTGTCGAGTTTCATTTGATGCCATTCAGCCGATATTGACAAATGCCTCATTATTTGGTTCTCGTGAAATCGTATTTCTTGCCATATTCCATGGCATAACCACGGGCAGTGACCACTCTTCAAATGTTACCACCTTGGTACAAGACTGTTATTTTATATGTGGAAGAAGAGCCTATAAATGGCTACCGGAGAACTGGTCTGGTAGCTGTTTCTTAGGTTATCTAGTTCCAGCCATCCGACATACATCTGCCTTACCCCAAGGGAAAATCCGAAATGTGCGAAAGGTTAAAAAGCCTGCCAATCTGTTAGGCCAAATTGATGCATCATGGATTTATCATCATAACTTAGCTCATGCTGGCACTAAAGGACTGTCTCATATGGACTTGCATGATGACGTCATATCATGGGCTAGTATAATCCTAGCATACAGAGCAGCAAAATCAATCTGGGAACTGAGAAAACTGTCTAAATTGCTTAAGGTATTAAGCAATGCCACATTTTCTGCTTTTGAACTAGTGACTGATGAACTGACTGCCATGAGAGCTGTAGTCCTCCAAAATCGTATAGCTCTCGATTTCACCCTAGCGGCGAAAGGCGGAAGTTGTGCTTTAATCCAGGAGGAGTACTCTACATTTATTCCTGAGAATCAACACGAATTTGAAAGTCATCTCGAACTCTTTCAGAGAGTCTCCAAACTCTCTAAGGCCAATAACTCAATGTGGGCATGACTAACTAACCTGTTTTCAGGTTGGGGAGGTGGACTTTTAAAGTTAATTCTATTAATTGCAGTATTAACTCTTGTTGCTTTTCTTGTTGTGTTTTTAATCAAAGCATTGATTTTGAAATGAATGTCTTTCAAGACTACTAAAAAGATGCCAATGTTTTATATGCCTACAGTTATGAATGATGAAGTCAAAATATGTGACAATGTTGAAGGAACTAGCCACATGGTTATGTTAGACCTAGGGCAGATGTATGATAGACTGAATGGTGATACTTACACAGCATCAAATGGGGGATTGTAGAATATGAATGGTCAAAGCATGTGTTCAAAGGAGATTGAGTATGTGAAGAACCTGTATGTGTTGATTTGAACTATGAACTATTAAGTAAACTGTGAATAGTGGAAAAGTACTGAAAAACATGAGCCTGTCTGATGGCAGGAAATGTGCCTTATATGGAAGTATATCCAATTTTCTTTCTCTGCCTAGAGATGTAGTAATGTGAACTGCTTCAAGCCTATGGGTAAACCACTGACTGGTTAATTGTCTTTTGTAATATTTTAATTGGTCTAGTTTATATTTTTGTACTGTCAGAAATATCACCTGCATAAAAGCTTATGCATTCCTTTGTTCGGGGAGTCTCCCTGGTACTTTCCAGAAGGCTCCCACACGTGTGTAATAAATACCACTGAAAGAGAGGAAGAAGTGTCTTGTCTTCATTTAAGGTAAAAATGCAAACACAACAATCAATACTATTGCTGGTAGTCTTACTTACCCTTTCTTGTACTCATTAATACCATTGTTAATAGTTTTTTCTTGCCTTTCATTTCTTTTTGTAAACAAAAAAAATCCTACTTAGCTGTAGTTGATTATTGTGGTTACATTTTTCATTGCTGTTTTAAAAAATGTCAGACAAGACTTTTGGTTTCAAAAAAATGCATATCTTGTGGGCACAAGATTCCAAACTCTGATGCCCACACAGAATGTATGTACTGTTTAGGCCCAAAACACATTGAGGTAGAATGTGACATTTTTGCAGGCTTTAATTCTAGAGCTTTGACTGACCGGAAGAAAAAGCTATTCCTAAGGGGTCTTATTCCTTCCAAACACTCTTCTCAGGTTGCTGTGGCCCAAATCCCTAAAAAAAGACAAAAAGGGTGATTATGTTACACAGGACAAGAATTCATGTAAAAGGTCTCATGATCATCCTACCCCATCAACTGCGACTTCAGCTCCTTGTTGAAGCCACCTGCTAAACTAAAAGTCAGATCTGGCCACTTCAGATCTGAACCCAAGAGTTGAAAGGTCCCCTTGAATCCATACTCCCCCATTGCTTTGGGAGCCAGTCCCTTCCAGGTTACCCTCTCTGTTCATTGAACAGTCACCCAGAAGACATTCTAGGCCCTCTTCAACAGCTTCTTCTCTTTGATCCTCCAGGAGCCTATCCAGAGTAGATGTGAATAGGATGATGAGGAAGTTCCTTGGGATATAGATTCAAATGGGAGTCCTTTTGGTTCCAACTCCCTTGGGTCTTGAAAGCCTTTATAGAGTCATACCACTTTTGATTTCTCCTTCTTCGACCTGTCCTTTGGTTTCATATCCATCAGATTTGAAATTCTCGAGAGCATCTTCCTCAGATCCCAAGATCATTGTTTCCTCAATGCCAGCGGTTTCTTTGAGTTGACCAGCACCAACTACCTCGGAGTGAGAGGACTCTCAGAGCTGAAGCATCATCGCCCCCTCTGGAGTTTTGGAGTCAACTTTGAAGCTGTTGGAGCCATCTCTTCCAGTCAGAGGCTCACCGTTAGATAGCTTGGTTCTGACTCCTTCCTTGGGTGGGGTGCCTTCAGGATGTCAGAAGCCAACAATCCAAGAGGGTTCATTGTAGGATCCATTGATTTCCACTTCCTCAAGGCATTCCACTTTTGAGGTAGTGGAGAGAGTTTTCTCTATGCCTAGAGAACAGACAGCCCTGTCTTCTTTGGATCAGACTTCTTTATCTCATTCAGTTTTGCATCCTGAACCTTGATCATCCCTTTCACCAGAACAGCTAGTCCAAGCATGCCTGCAGTCCACCCATCAGGTTATCATTATCTCTTCCTATACCTCCCCAGAGCATCCCACTGAGGAGGTCCTTCAGAAGTGAACATGCAAGAAGAGGCACTTTGACTCCCCACAAGAGTCTGTCAATGAAGACACTGATTTTGTTAAGGGGGACTGGTCCCCTAGATCACCACCTGATGATGTCTCCTTTGGAACCATCTTGGAACTCTTTAAACAAAGAGGTGACTGGTCCCCTAATAACCCTTCCCAAGAGGAGTCAGTGATGTGAAGTTGTTCTATCTCACCATTCATTCTTTACTGATGGGTTCAGAGCCAATTCTCTGCTACACCTTGGCTAACTGCAAATGCTCAAGGTCTTCAACCAGCTCGAGGCCAACTCCCTATCCCATGATCCACCCTGATCTTCCCTCAGATATCATTTGCTGCTGCAACTTGATTGGACGTTCACCAGCTCTGGCCAGTGAATAACATTATATTTCTGTTTATATTCTCAATTTTATAGCTGTCAAAGTAGCTTATTTAGCCTTTAAATAGTACTTAGAGTGTTATTCTTTTCTAATATTATCGTAGATAATTGTGATTGTTAGGGTCATTTTGTTTAGGCCTTCCTTTCTCCCTATGTCAGTTAGCTGAAATTACTGAGAAATTGGTGGCCGTGTTTTAGGTCCCCTTTTTCTCTTATTTTCATATTATATAGAGAGTGTTTACCTCAGAGTATAGCCCTTCTTTTTTACAGGACATATAGTGTGTTTATATTAGATTATAGCCCTTTTCTTCTCAAGACACCTAGTTGCTTGTTCTCATATTATAATTAGATGTTAGTGGCCATTTTTTAAGGCCTTTAAGACTTTTTATAGTATTACTTGTGTATAGTGTGTGTTTGTTGGTAATTACAACCCTTCTTTTTTATACATGGCTGATACATGCTTAGATTATTAGCTAAATTTATTATAGCTTTTTGTTTCTTAAGGCTTACTTGTTCTTGTGTGTGCTATTATTGTTAGAGCCCTCCTTTTTTATAGGGCATTGTTGCTGTGCTTGACTATATTTAGCATTTGTCTTTGGAAGTATGTCCCAGTAAGAGAAAGAAAAAGCCAAGTCTGTCTTCAAAAAATTCCCAAGATGTGGGCAAAAGATGTTCCTAACTGATGGACATACTGAATGTGTCTACTGCTTGGGTGAGGTACACCTGCAGGAAAGCTGTGCTCTATGCCACTCCTTCAGCTCAAGAGTGTTGCATGAGAGAAAGAGAAAGCTAATGGATAAGGGTCTGCTGAAATCCTCCTTTCAAGAGTCGCTGGACAAGTCAGACAAGCACTCCAAAAAGGCGGAACCGATAAAAAGTCCATCTACATTGAAATCAGCTTCTAGTAAAGCTTTGACATCAGTTCCACAGCCATTGGAACCGACTGTCGTTATGGTTAGGAGCCAGTCCTCGACCTTGGAGCCAGTATGTCCTACCTTAAAGTCCCCTATATTGCAGTCAGTGGCTTCATCACATTCTTCATGGGCCTCAAGTAGACTGTCTGATTTGGATGTGGACCGTGTGATGAAGACTCTTCTACAGATACCAGCGCTGGCAAAAATTTTATCGGTACTGACCCCGAAGGCTTCTGAGCTGACCTTAGTTCCTCCTATATCTTCTGTTCCTCCTCCAATCTGCATGGAAGTTTCGTAGCCAGAGAGTGCGAAACTGATGATCGTGGAACCCTCCAGTCTGACACCTTCTCTAGGTTTTTCAGCCTCGACTGATGTCTTTGGCACCGACCGAGGGATCTTGAGGCCGACACTCACCGGTCGGGTCCGGGAGGACAGTAGGACTGACTTGTCGGTGCCGACTTTACCTCTCGGGGCTTGAGCTCAAGTGAGTTTGGCTCCGACCTCTGGCTCAGAGCCCTCCGTGCTGACACAGACAGTTTCCATTGAATCTTTGGATCTGACGGATTCCTGTCGTCGAGGCAGAGGTGCCTTTGAGGCTATGAGGAGGGCTTTGCTGTCCCAATGAACACCCCATCAGTTCGAGCAGCTCTCTCCCTGAAAGCACAGGTGTCTGCCTCTTCATCACATGCTCCATTGAAATGTAGAGATCCTGAGCCTCAGGATGCTCCATTGGGTGAGCCTTGTTCATCCGAGACCTCTCCAGAAGCCTCCACTGAAGAAGTGCCTAAGAAGAGACTCTGCCAGAGGAAGCATCTAGATTCCCCACAGGAGTTAGTCACTTTGGATGCTGACTTGGATGAGTCAGAAGGGTCCCCGCGGTCCCCCTCAGAAGATATCTCTTTTGCAGATATCTTAGAGATTCTTAAAAGGGGAGGTGACTGGAAATCCCTTAACCATTCTGATAATGAGTCAGTCCTCCTGAAGGCTTTTGGTCTCAACCCTCCAACTCTTGGGTGTCTCCACCCTTCAATGAGTTGCTTGAATTACTCACTCGAAGGGCATGGGAGTCCCCAGACTACAAAACCTGTCCCTAGGAGGCCTAACAAATTTATAACTAGCCCCCAAGTCTAACCTTAACTCACTAAAGGAGTACCTGTTGATGCTATGGTGGTGGCAGCAGCCACCAAGAAGGAATTATCGGAGACTTCATCTGTTCATCCTCCTAATAGAGAATCTAGGATTATGGATAGATATGAGAAGCATATGTTTAGTTCAGCGTCCTTCATCCTTTGATCACTGAACTACCTTACAGATTTTACTAGGTTACAAAGGGATCTCATGAAGGAGCTAGGAGACATCCTGCAGGGTTCAGTAGCTGCGGGAGGTTTGGACAAGGTAACTTCCCAGCTCTCCACTCTTAATTCGATAGTGAACTCTTCCATGCGTCTGTTGTCATATGCAGCTGATGGTACGAGCAGAGCAGTGGGTACAGAAATCGTTCTCAGGAGACATTCCTGGATGCACTTATGTTCCTTTGTGGAACCCTTTAAGTCTTCCTTCATTAACACCCCCTTTGACGGTTCATCCCTTTTGGGACCTAAAGTAAAGGAAACTGACCAGGAGTGAAAAAGGAAAGACCTTGTCTGCCATCGGAGTATGTTTTTCTTCCCCGAATAGACCCTACCCCAAAGGGAGGGGAGGTGGAAAGATATGATTCCGTAAATCTCAAGGATCTTTCCAGAACACTCATGATGAAACCCCCCTCTAGAGGCAAAGGAGGGCGTAGTAATGGAAGACATCGTCCATGCGGCAGAGGGGGTCCACAGAAGCAGGTCGACAGAGATCAGTTCTTTGGCAAACCCTATCAGCGCTCCTGAGAGGAGGCCTAACTGCTCATCTTTGGAGGCAGTCGGAGAACACCTATCTTTGTACCTAGATGCCTGGCTAAAAATTACAAAAGACAGCTGGGTACAAAGCATAATATCCAGAGGATACTCAATTCTCTTTGCCACTCCATCCCCTTTAGTAAAGAAAATCCCAGATGTTCCACCCAGTCACAGGGACCAAGCAGCCTTAGCTGTCCAAAGGCTGCCGGACAAAAAGTCATCCAACCAGCCCCAGCAGACCGGAGAGGATCCGGAACTTAATTCAGGGTTCTTTTTAGTTCCAAAGAAGACAAGGGACTGGAGACCTATTCTGGACCTAAGCAGACTAAACAAGTCAGTAAAAAAGACGAAGTTCCAGATGGTCACGCTTCAGTCAATACTTCTGTTTTTGGGGAAAGACAATTGGATGGGCTCTATAGATCTTCAGGATGCGTACTATCACATAAAGATGGACAGACCATCCATGGATCATCTACACTTCTGACTGGGAGCCAGCCATTATCAATTTCGCTCTGCCCTTTAGTCTCACTACAACCCCCAGAGTGTTCACCAAATGTATGGCAGTAGTCACTACTCACCTGAGATGAATAGGACTCCAGGTGTTTTCATATCTAGACGACTGTCTCCTTACTGCCACCACCAAGCATCAACTTATTCATGCGCAGGACACAACCCTAAATCTCTGCAGTCAATTGGGGATTACCATCAGCTCAGAAAAATCTGTCTTATCGTCATCGCAGCAGACCGTCTTTATAGGAGCAGAACTAAACACAGTTTCAGTGACATTAACTCTGCCTCCAGAAATAATTTGTCTGTTATGAAAACAAATAATGTGAGAGTGTTCAATCTCGCCGTTTGTTCTTACACACGGGTTCGGAGCCGATCCTCGGCTCCGAGTCGGCCGCATAGCAAAGCTCTGCATCTTAGAGAAGCTCGAGACCAGGCTATATCCCACAATCCTCCCTGCCATTACTCAGATCTAGTTTGCCGCTGCAACGGGTCACATCGCTCAGAGAGCTCGGACCAGAGAAATTGTTGTTAGACAGATAAGATAGTCTTTTTTTGTTACAAAAGTTCTTATACTCCTATAGTTTTTTGATATTTTATTTTCTATACTATAGTGTGTGTGTGTGTATATTGTAGTTAGTTTTTTATAGGTTTCCCTTTTGGGGCCTACCCTTTCTTTAACCTATAGCTTTAACTGTAAATTCTCTTTAAACTTAAAATTATTAAACTTTAAATTCTCTCTTCTTTACAGTTTACTGTTATGTCTGAAAAAGCCAAGTCTGGTTTTAAAAGGTGTCAGTGTGGACAGAAAATGTCCATCACTGACAACCACACTTCCTGTGTCTACTGTCTTGGCCCTCTCCACTTGCAAGAGGATTGCTCTATTTGCCATTCCTTCAGTGGGAGGGTCATGACAGATAGACGCAGGAAACTTATTGACAGGGGACTTCTTAAGCCTGCCTTCCAGGAGGCCTTGGACAAGTCTGACCAGGCTTCTAAGTCCTCGAAGGGGTCGAAGATGTCGGAGCCCATGTCATCGGCTCCGAGTACATCTTTTAAAGTTCATTCGCCGGTTCCATAGACTTCGGGGCCGAACGTTTATCTCTCACTGAGCCCCAGGTCTTGGAACCGGTGTCGGAACTACCGCCACCGTCTATCCTTCGGTCGGTGCCATCTTCGGCCCCTTCGACCCGATCTTCCAGACCATTATCCGATACTGATGTGGATCGTGTCGTGCAGAAACTTATGGGGAACACGGCCCTTTCCAAATTGATTGCAGTTTCCTCCCAATTGGTGTCGAAACTAGAAGGCCTTCCCTTATCTCCAACAGGTCCTCCTTCGAGACCCAACCAGTCTTCGGAGACGGAAGAGGATGAGCCGATGATAGTGGAGCCCTCGGTGCCGAAACTGTCCATTGCACGATCGACACCATTTACCTCGACTCCATCGGAACCTATAGGTGAGTCGCGGAGTCAACGATCTCTCCTTGGTTCCGGGACCGAGAGTCGTACCGACCTTTCGGTGCCGACTCTCCCTCTCGGGGCCTCGGCGCAGATCGGCTTGGCTCCATCCTCTGGGTCGAGACCTATGGGCCCCGTGTCTCGGATTCTTCCATGTTCTTCGGAACCGGGGGAGTCCTCGACCCGAGGTTCAGGGGTTTTTGATCTTATGAGGAAGGTTTTGTCTACACAGACAACCACTTCATCGGACGCATCTTCTCCCTCCCTTAAGGAGCCGCTCTCTGTTTCTGTTCCCACGACACATCCAAAGCATGGAGCACCATTGTCTCAGCCATCCCCAGAGGATGCCCCCTGTTCCTCGGAGGCCTCACCGGAATCTCCCTCCGATGAGGTTCCGAGGAAAAGATTGTGCAAGAGGAGGCACTTAGATTCCCCACAGGAATCTCTAACTTCTGACACTGACTTGGATGAGTCAGAGGGGTCCCCAAAATCCCCCTCCGAGGATGTCTCATTTGCAGACATCTTGGAGATATTAAAACAGAGGGGTGATTGGCAGTCCCTAGCCCCCACTGAGGACGAGTCCGTGTTGCTGAAGGCATTTGGTGCTCAACCTTCTACCTCCTGGGTTACTCCGCCCTTCAATGAGTTAATGGATTTGATTGCTCGGAGGGCGTGGGAGACACCGGACACAGTGGAACCGGTCCCTCGAAAACCAAGCAAATTTATTACCGCTCCCCAGGACAAGACTTATCTCACCAAAGGAGTCCCGGTTGACGCTATGGTGGTGGCCGCAGCCACTAAAAAGGAGATGTCAGAGTCTTCCTCTTCTGTTCATCCTCCTAATAAAGATTCTAGGACTATGGACAGATACGGGAAGCTCGTATTTAGTTCAGCAACTTTTTCCATGCGTTCGCTAAACTATTTGACACATTTTACATGACTACAGAGGGATCTCATCAAGGAGCTGAGAGATACCCTCCAGGGTAACACAGATGCTGCTGTTTCAGATAAGGTAACAGCACAACTTAACACCCTTACCTCCGTAGTGAACTCGTCCATGAGGCTCATCTCGTATGCGGCTGAAGGGTCGAGTAGGGCCGCAGCTTCAGCGATTGCTCTACGAAGACAATCCTGGATGCGGCTGTGCTCTTTTGGAAGCCTTCAAGTCTTCTTCGCCAATGCCCCTTTGATGGTACCACTCTTTTGGGCCCAAAGTGAAAGAGACATTAACTCGGTGTGAGCAGGAAGGAAAGACTCTGTCTGCTGTCGGAGTCCGTTTTTCCATTCCATCTAGACCGTACCCCAAAGGGCAACGAGGCGGAAAAATGTGGTTCCGTAGAACTCAGGGATCTTTCCAGGCCACACAGAGTGAACCCCCCCCAGAGGCAGAGGGGGGGGCAGACATGGAAGATGCCGCCCCGGCGGCAGAGGGGGTCCGCAGAACCAAGGCCTGGTAAGCCTTTCCAGCACTCCTGAATGGGGGCCCGACTGTCCTGCTCTGGAGGCAGTCGGGGGTCGCTTGGCTTTATACCCACAGGCCTGGCTAACTCTCACCTCAGACTCCTGGGTAAAAAGCATTGTAACCAGAGGATACAAAATACCCTTTATGTCAACTCCACTCCAACAAAGAAGGTCTCCAGATGTGCCACCCCGTCTGCGAGGCCCAGCAGCAATAGAAATTTCAAAGCTGCTCAAAAAAAGAGTCATTCAGCCAGTCCCGGACCAAAAGGATCCGGAACTTACTCAAGGTTCTTTTTAGTTCCAAAAAAGACAGGGGACTGGAGACCCATTTTGGATCTCAGCAATCTCAATACCTTCATGAAGAAGGAAAAGTTCCAGATGGTCATGCTTCAATCGATCCTTCCATTTTTACAGAAGGACGACTGGATGTGCTCGATAGATCTCAAGGACGCGTACTACCACATCAAGATGGCCAGACCGTCCAGAGATCACCTGCGCTTCCGGCTGGGAGCCAGTCATTTTCAATTTCAAGTCCTGCCCTTTGGGCTCACCTCAGCCCCCAGGGTATTCACCAAATGCATGGCAGTGGTAGCGTCTCACTTGAGATGTCTAGGATTCCGGGTGTTTCCCTATCTGGACGACTGGCTCCTCACCGCCACCACCGAGCGTTGCCTCATACAAGCCAGAAACTATACAGTCAACCTTTGTTCCCACCTAGGGATTTCCATAAACTTCGAAAAATCTGTCTTACTGCCCTCACAGCATATTTCATTCATCGGAGCGGACCTAGATACGCGCTTAACATTGGTAAAGCTCCCTCAAGTAAGAGCTTCATCCCTCAAGGAACAGGTTCTTCTTCTACTGCAATGCAGGAAAGCCCCGGCCAAATTGGTGTTGAAGGTTTTGGGACTCATGGCAGCGTCCCTGATTGCGGTTCCCATGGGGAGGTTGCACATAAGGCTCCTCCAATGGCTGCTGTTCACGCAGTGGTCGTTCCAGCAGTTACCCCTAATGCACGAGATTCTGATAACAGATTCTTGCAAGCGAGACCTCTCATGGTGGGTGTCCACTCAGGATCTCACTATGGGTCGTCCATTTGTTCTACCGAATCCGACGGCCACTATAACCACGGACGCTTCCCTGATAGGGTGGGGGGGACTTTTTCAGAGAAGAACAGTCCAAGGGTAATGGTCCAACATAGAGTACAACCTGCACATAAATGTTCTGGAAATGAGGGCGGTGTTCTTGGCATTGCAACACTTTCAAACCCTCCTACCTCTAGGAACAGTAGCAGTTCAGACAGACAACATGTCTGTAGTCTGGTACATAAACAAACAAGGGGGAACCAGATCTTACCCATTATGCAGAGAGGCCATGAGAATTTGGCAATGGGCAGAGTCCACGGGTCGCTTTCTGATAGCAACGCACATCCCGGGGTCATCCAACGTCATTGCGGACAGGTTGAGCAGAGCCATCCTGTTACCTCACGAGTGGTCCCTCAAACTACAGGTGGTGGAAAGAATTTTCCACAAATGGGGCCAGCCTTGCTGCGATCTATTCACCTCCCCGATGAATACCAAATGCAGAAGCTATTTTGCCCTTCTACCCCCTCCAGGGGATGTCCCCAGGGACGCACTGATACACGATTGGCCCCCGGGTCTCCTATATGCATTCCCACCTACCCCCTTGATTCCCAAATTTCTTCAGAAAGCCATGAACCTGGAAAGGACAATTATACTCATAGCCCCATTCTGGCCTCGACAGATATGGTTCCCCTTTCTTCGAGCCCATCAAACAGAGGAACCGTGGATCCTGGACCCAGTACCAGATCTACTGACACATTCGCCAGGAGTTCCTCACCCGTCTCTTCTATCCCTCAAACTAGCAGCTTGGCTGCTCCACTTCCCCACTTAGCCAGGTCTGATCTACTTTCTCCGGCAGTTCAACGCATTTTGGTTGCCTCTCATAAGGCTTCCACCACAAAACTCTACAAGAGTAAATGGAAACGCTTTGTGTACTGGGCATCTAGTCAACACTTGGATCCCTTGGTTGCTCCTTTACATAAAGTTCTAGAATTTCTATCCATCCTTTTCCACGAAGGAGCCTCTACTTCCACACTAAGAGTATAGCTGGCGGCCATATCCAACTTCCATGTTGGTGAGGACGGTTCTTCTATTATGTCCCACAGGCTTTGTAAGGCTTTTATGAAAGGTTCCTTCCATCTTCGTCCGCCCCTCAGAGACCCTTTATTCCCATGGAATTTAAATTTGTTGTTGTCACAACTAATGTTGCCACCCTTCGAACCAGCCTCTTCTTGCCTCCTGAAGTTTTTGTCATGGAAGACTCTTTTTCTTGTAGCGGTTACTTCAGCTCGGAGAGTGTCAGAGCTGCAAGCACTATCAATTAAACCGCCTTACTTAATTTTCCACCCAGATAGAGTCTCTTTACGAACAAATCCATCCTTCCTTCCTAAGGTATGTTCTGTCATAAATATTAATCAGTCCATTGAACTCCCTACTTTCTTCAAAAACCATACCAGCAAGTTGGAATATATGCTACACAAGTTAGATGTCCACAGACAGCTAAGATTTTATTTGGACAGGACTAAAGACTACAGAAAAACAGATCAACTTTTTGTTGCATTTACAGACAATAAAAAGGGCATGGCAGTTACAAAATGTACGCTCTCTAAATGGCTTACTGATTGTATAGCCTTTGTGTATTCTAAGTCAAATCAGGCCTTGCCCACCAAACCTAAAGGCCATTCTACTAGGTCCGTCTCCACTTCCTTGGCTCATGCAGCTCGCCTGCCTTTGGACACGATTTGTGCAGCAGCCACGTGGTCTAAACCACATACTTTCATCGCTCATTATAGGGTTGACAAAGCCTCCAAAGACAGGACATCTTTTGGTTCCACTGTGCTCAGGAACGTTCTTCCATGAGTCACTCAGGGTGACAGAGCTAGGGACGCTACCCGTGTGTAAGAACAAATGGCGAGATTGAACACTCTCACATAAAGAAGTTATGTTCTTACCATAACGTTCCATGTGGAGTGTTCATCTCGCCTTTGTTCTTACATTCCCCCCCTTCCCTCCCTCACGTGTTTGGAAGAACGAGTAGGACTAGAGTCTGGTCCACATGTCTTTACCTCTTCCTAGTATATATTACCTCTTACCTCATAGGGTATATTTCGTTACCCTTTAGTTAATTTGTCAGTGAGATGGTGTCTCTGAATTTTTGTGGCAGTATGTAGCCTTAGCACCTCAGGGTTATTGTTAGTCTGGTTTGATTGCAAACTAGATCTGAGTAATGGCAGGGAGGATTGTGGGATATAGCCTGGTCTCGAACTTCTCTAAGATGCAGAGCTTTGCTATGCGGCCGACTCGGAGCCGAGGATCGGCTCCGAACCCGTGTGTAAGAACAAAGGCGAGATGAACACTCCACATGGAACGTTATGGTAAGAACATAACTTCTTTTTAGACCTGCTTCCAAGAAAAAAAGCCCCAGTCTCATGGTACTCAAATTGCTAGGAAAGATGGCGGCAGCAATCATTGCCATCCCCCTCGCTCGAATGCATATGCGAGTTCTACAATGGCTGCTATTCTCTCAATGGTCCTTTCAGGAACTTCCAATGTCACACCAAATTATCATAACGAATATGTGCAAGAAGGACCTTAAATGGTGTATCTCAAGAACGTCCATTTGTTTTACCCAATCCCATAGCCACAGTGACCATGAATGCTTTCTTGATTGGGTAGGGGGGCATTATCAGGGAAGAACAGCCCAAGGCATGTGGAAGAAGCACAAGGCTCATCTGCCTATAAATGTTCTGGAGATGAGAGCGGTACTTCTAGCGTTGCACTCCTTTCAAGACTCTCTACCTCTGGGAACAATTGCAATTCAGACGGACAACATGTCACTGGTCTGGTACATCATCAAACAAGGAGGAACCGACTCTTACCATCTCTGTCGAGAGGCCAAGACAGTATGGCAGTAGGCAATCTTCTCCCAGCACTTTCTGATAGCAAAGCACATCCCGGGGAAATCCAATGTGATAGCAGACAAGCTAAGCAGGGCACTCTTACTGCCTCATGAGTGGTTCCTAAAGCCACAAGTAGCAGAAAGGATATTCCGCAGGTGGGGCCAGCCTTGCTGCGATCACTTTGCAACCACAACAAACACTAAATGCAGCAGCTACTTTGCCCTGATTCCCCTGCCGGGGGATGCCCCAAGGGATCCACTGGTGCACAGTTGGCCCCTGGGTCTCCTTTATGCATTTCCTCCCTTCCCTCTGATTTCCAAAGTATTACAGAAAGCAAAAATTCTGGGAAGGACCATGATCCTAATAGCCTTGCAGTTGAGCAGTTCTTATTACAGTGAAAAATAAAAAAAATATATATAAAAAGATGTGTATAGAAATATTATTTAAAATGTATCCTAAAAATGTAAGTGAATATAAGTATAAAATATGTAAAGTTGTATAAATGAATCTATAAAAATGGATTAGACTTATCTCATCAAATTTTTCAATTTAAGAATACAAATAATGGAATAAACTTAGTTTAATCATTCAGAGCCACCCCTACCATCACATTTAATACTGTTGATAGCCCTGAATTTAAAAATATGATCTGGGTAATCATTAATGTGTCTAGCAAGTGCATTATCTAACTTATGATTCTTAATATGGTATAAATGTTCGTACACTCTCTCTCTTAATTTCCTGTCTGTCTTGCCAATATAGTAAGAGGGGCACTCTTGGCACTGGGCCAAATAAATCACACCCTTAGATTGACAGTTGAATCTGTGTTTAGTTGTGTAAGTACGTTCCCTAATACTAAAAGATATTCCGGTTGTCATGTGTACACAATATCTGCGCATACAACATTTGAACATGCCCTTACTTCTCTCATGTGGTAACTGAATACTTTTACATTCTACATTAGTCTTTAAATTCTTACCACACTTGAACACAAGTCTGGGTGACACATTAAAAAGTTCCTGGATAGTGTGGTCACTAATGATATCTTCCCAATTATTAGATAAAATGTTTCTGATTATTGTGTTAATTAGTGTTAATTAGGGGAGGGGTGTAGTATTTAAGTGGTATGAATTCATGTGTGACTTTGCCTGAAGAAGTCTCTTCACAGTAAGAGATGAAAAGCACTTTGTATTATTAGATGTCACTAAACTTTTCTACAGGGTAGTCATCGTTCCTCCGTATGTCTTTGGTTTCCACTTTGTCTGGTTTTACTTTTCCTGGTTTGTCTTTGGTCGTTGTTTTGCTCATGGAGGATAACCTGGAAACGCTTATCCCTACATCTTCACCACAACAGCATGATGTCGGAAACCTTACTTTATTGATAGCAGCACTCACACAGAGGTTTGATGCTCTTTCTTCCAGAGTGGACAGCTAGTAGTATTGTACAATGGCTCTAAAGACTTTAAAGTTTATAATTTTTTAAATATTGACATTTCACCGGTTTTGATTAACCTGTTGGCAAAAGGCCCTACCTTTGTTCTAGCTAGCAAGGCTGATGTGTCGACAACTTTGATTGACTTGAAATTGTTCATCAGAAAGTTAAATTTGACAATCATGTTTAGATTAAACAATACGGTTTCTAATGTGTTTAGAGTAGCTAGTACATTTAACCTACCTTTACACCCTACCCTGTCACTTTTCGAACGTGCATGTGAATTAGATGTTAATTGTTTAAATATGAATACCTATAATAAGAATGCTTTCAGCACTACCAGGGAAGAGAGAGAAGAGCTTACATTACTCCAACATGCTGGTGTGACAATAATGCAACCAGATAAGGGTGGTGGTGTTGTTTTAATGGACTGTGGCGATTATATTCATTGTATGGAAAGTATTGTATCAACTGAAATTTATGAAGAAATTTCCAAAAGTGAAATGAACACTGCATTTAATAGAATACGTTCATACCTTAATGATATGTTTATAGAAAATAGAATTGATATTGATATGTTTAATTTTTTGAACATGCCAGCACCCAGACTACCTTTATTATTCGGGATACCAAAGATCCACAAATGTTTAAATGATCCCCCAATGAGACCACTAGTGAATACTAGAAATAGTATCACTTATTCTTGTGCCAAGGTAGTCGATTATATTCTGAAAAAATATGTCGTGTGAATAACAAATTTGTAAAGATTTGTGGACTTTTCTATCCAATATCAATGAATTAGAATTTACTAATTGTAATTTTTTAACAGTTGATGTAAGAGATCTATATTCTTCCATACCCCAAACGCAAGGTATTGAATGGGTGATTCAGAGATCTCTTTGATGGAAGAACTTTTGGACCGCATTTTGAGTTCTAATTTTATTACATTCAATGGTAAATATTATTTACAAAAAATTGGGGTAGCAATGGGTTCCCCATCTGGCGCCAGTTTCGCAAATCTTGTCATGGCTCACTGGGAACATGAGTATATATTTCAAGTGACTCATATATCATGCCAAATTCAGTGTTATACACATTATTTGGACGATATTTTCATGCTAATTCATGGAGATGAACCCGAGGGTAGACAGCTGGTTTCCTATTTTAATAGCACAACTGATTTTTTATCTTTCACTTATGTTTTTAATTACAGTCAGATTCCTTATTTAGATGTACTTTTAAAGAAAGATATGGAAAGGTGCTGTTATATAGCAAGTATATTTCGTAAGGAAACCTATTGTAACAATTTCCTCCATTTCAGTAGCTGCCATCCCATTCATCAAAAAAGATCAGTGGTAAAAGGGCAATTAGTTAGAGCCGCTCGCATGGTTTCCAAAGAAGATGAGTTTAGACATGAATGTAACAACTTGGAATCCATGTTTCTTAATCGAGGATACCCTCGGACTTTCCTAAATCCCCTGATGGAGGAGGTTGTAACTAAAAGGTCATTAGGGGTTTATAAGCCAATTTTATTTGTTAGGACAAATATTAACCCCATAGGGACTGGAACAGTGAATTTAAGTAGCACACTGGATGTATCAGCCCATGATGATTTAAGTTTAGCCTTTATCACTCCATTTAGCATTGATAGTTTTGCCATCAGAAACATTTTATCTAAGAAGAAACTGCCAATCTAAGGGTGTGATTTATTTGGCCCAGTGCCAAAAGTGTCCCTTTTACTATATTGGCAAGACAGACAGGAAATTAAGAGAGAGGGTGTACAGACATTTATACCATATTAAGAATCACAAGTTAGATGACACACTTGCTAAATACATTAATGATTACCCAGATCATATTTTTAAATTCAGGGCTATCAACAGTATTAAATGTGATGGTAGGGGTGGCCCGGAATCATTAATGTTTGAAAAACTGGAATTATGTTGGCAGCTATGTACTAGGGCATGTCAGTCGCCCGGGTTAAATGAAGTTTATTTCATTATTTGTATTCTTAAATTGAAAAATTTGATGAGATAAGTCTAACCCATTTTATAGACTCATTTATACAACTTTACATATTTTATACTTATATTCACTTACATTTTTATGATACATTTTAAATAATATTTCTGTACACATCTTTTTATATAAATTTTTTATTTTTCACTGTAATAAGAACTGCTCAATTGCACGTTGTTTGAGTATGTATTCTAATCTAGCTTAACAGATTCTTATAACTGATTAAATTACATGCATTTTAGATATCTGGAAGTGGCATTATATATTGTGAATGAACTATATTTACTTAATAGGTTATTTAAGTATGTAACTTTAGCATAAAGTGGCGTTGACACTTGTACACATTTTAATATTTTTATGTTTTAGTTTTTAATATAATATTTTATTGTAGTGGAATTAATTGCGTTAATTAGTGTTAATTAGGGGATGGGGTGTAGTATTTAAGTGGAATTAATTCATGTGTGACTTTGCCTGAAGAAGTCTCTTCACAGTAAGAGACGAAAAGCACTTTGTATTATTGGATGTCATTACACTTTTCTACAGAATTGTCCACGTTCCTCCGTGTGTCTTTGGTTTCCACTTTGTCTGGTTTTACTTTTCCTGGTTTGTCTTTAGTGTGTCTGATGGATAATTCCACAGCAAACACCAAATAAAGGTAATGCCACAGAGTGTTCAGCAACACAAGATTTAATTTCACAGCAGTATTCAGCAGCAAACAGGTGAAACGCTTTCACCTGGATCCACCAGGCTTCATCAGAACTCTTAAATAATTTTTACTACCCATTCCTTAAATACAACTCTTTAATGGTTAGGTAAGAAGGCACCAGAGCTTCATTTTTACTTCATTACTCTTCATTTTTATGTTCAATTTTATTAGTGCATGATCTGAAATAGTTATTGGATGTTTGCCAAAGCTTTCAATTAAATGCATATACCCCTGTCAAATATAAAATATTTATCCTTCACACTGCTTCAGGGGCATTTTGTGTTATCTGCCAAGGTAACCCAGAACTGGCCAGTTTTCAAAAAGCTCAGATTCCTTTTTTTCTCTCTTTGTGACAGATGATTGGCTAAACATATACTGAGAGAGAAGCATTCAGCTGTTATAGGAAGTGAGAGTTCATTCTTTTTTCCTTATTTAGATTACTTTTTTCCATCAATGTGCCTCTTGCAGTTCACTCAACCTGTCTGCCTTTGGGCCTTCCCTTATTTGTCTTTTTTTGTCTTCAAATAGTTTATGAAAGGAATGTTGCATGTGAGAACCCCTCAAAAGTAAATTCCCCTTCCCTAGGATCTCAACTTTGTTCTAGAAAAATTGACTTTTCAATTTACTTCTCAGGCCAATTTATGGTCCGTTACTTGGAAGACTGTTTTGCACATTGCTCTGACATCTGCAAGGTGAGTCTCCGAGCTGCAAGTTCTCATGGTTGGCCAATGCCATCTGATTTTTTTCAAGTACAAGGTTGTGTTATGCACTGAGCCATCATTCATGCCTAAAGCTGTTTCTGAATTTATCTTAAGTCAAGCCATCAGCCTCCCAGTGTTCTATACTGATAAAAAAAAAATTGAGAGAAAAGATTCTACATTCTTTGGATGTGCACAGGCAGCGCAGGTACTTCCTTGATAGAATTAAGCCCTTTAGGAATGCTGAACAGCAATTTGTTTCCTATACAAAGGCTTAGATCAACCTACCTCTAAGCAAATATTACATGATAGTTGTCCTCTGCTATCATTTTAATGCTATTCCCAGCATGGTAAATATCATCCAGGAAGGGTCAGGCTCACTCGACTAGAGCCTTGTCCTCTAATGGCATATTGGAAATGGGTGAAATCTAGAAGCATTCTAGAGGCAGCAACCTATTTTTATCTTCAAAAAATACTACAATCTTGATTTTTCTTTTCAAGCTTTTCAAGGTCCATAGCAAGCTTTGTTAAGGCCTTTATCCAGGGACTCCTGGATCCTTATCCTGTCACCTCTCAGTTTAGGGTAATCTTTAGAAATAATGAACATACCTCTTAACCTCTTAGGACAAGAAATTTGGACAAAACCAAAAATAATGGGGAGACAAAGGCCCTAAAATAGGGACAGATTTTAAATATTGCTCTTATAAACTTAAAACAGTACTAGAATTTCAGGATTTGTTAGCATGTATTTTTCTAAAGGATAGAAAGTCTGAAACTCAAATATATGATATTATTTAGTGACTTCAATTTGTAGCAGTTTGTCAGAAAACCACACATTTTATGAAGAACAGACCAAAATATGAGGCAAAAATGTGGACATTTTGTGAAAATCTGGGCAATTGAGAGGAATGATGATGAACACAGTTCAGTTGTGTAAGTCCTACTTACCTGTAACAGTAGATGCTCAAATTTCTTACTGCCTCAGTGGCAGCACCCATCCACCATCCCCCAGACTGTGCGTAGTCGAGGTGGGTTTCAATTTTTGACTCAGTTGTTGTTGGATTTGTTTTTTATATAATATTGTAATTGGCTGTTAATTGCTACTGTATGAATCTATTCTTGCTAGATGATTCTGGCTTCGGGTACTTTTCCTCTCTTGTTTGTGGAAGTGAAAAAGCCTGAACACTCACTTTCTCCAACAGCTGAAGGCTTCCCTTTTAGGATATGCTAAGCCAATCAACTGTCACAGGAAGACAGAGAGAAAGGGAGTTTGAGCTTTTGAAAGCTGACCAGTACTAGGCTGCCTTGGCAGATAGCTCATAATGACACTGTAGCTGTGATAAATTCAAACACCCACGCAACTGTACTTTCTATGCAGTTTAGCCCAGTTATCGTATCTTGGGGAATAATATGTAAATTCCATCTGAGTTCTTGCTGCTGAACTCATATCTTCCATACCAAGTGTTTTCATAAAGTTCTTTAAAATATACACTGTTGTTATATTTCCCTTGTAAATCCTCCTGGTTCATCCTCATAATTGCAAGTCAAGTTCCAGCCCCACATATAAATAATACTCCTTGCTAAAAGCTGATTATCTCTTCCAAAATGTGTTAAGCTCCATAACAGCAGTGTTTTGTAGAATATAAATACATGCTAGGATAATAAACCTTCCTTGTTAATAGCTCTTTACCATCACAAATCTATCATTATTGTCTTGTCTTTGCTATCAGTATTGGAGCCCCTCTAGCAATCTGTAATATTAGTCCCCCTCTTCCTTTATCCCTGAATTCTGCAGAATATCCATCCTGAGATCCTTTCTTTGTCAAAGTTGCATGCTCATTTCTGTCTAATGTGTTTCTTGCAACATTTCTAATTGCATCCTGCATTTCTTAGTATAATTGAGCACTCTTTCCTTTTTGTCTATATCTACAAAGTAATTTATATTCATAAATAATATGAACAGAGTAGCTATTATGATAAAAAAAACTATTATGCACACCTGTTATACATGACGGTTCTTTTAAATGTGATGTTTTAAGCTGGTATTTCTTCTCATCTCTATTTGGACCTTAAAGACTTTCTGTTTTATTGAAACCCTCAAAAAATACTAAAAAGATTTTCAGAAATCCATTCTGCATTAACTTAGAACACACAAAACTATGTACATTTTCAACAAATGACGTTTAACCCTTCAAGTAGGAGCAATTGTCCCAAATCGACAACTGCACCCACAGGCATCATGTAATCTAAAATTAAGGCTACCCATGCACATGTTACAACATCTGATCACTTACACTGATTGCTGTCTTTACTTTTATCTTTATTCTTCTCACATGTGAGTCTTTACAGATTTCTGTTCCTGATTCTGAGGAGATTGTGCCTTTGGCAATTCTATTTATTAGGATTCTCTTTCTTTTTATTTATTTCCAGAAAGAAATAGATTTTTCAGTGGGGAAACAGTAAATATAATGTTGTTAATCTCACTTTTATTCTCATTGATGGGTCAGATCCAATCCATCAGATCCATCTCAGCCATTTCAAAAGCCCGAGGTTTTCAGCAAAGCTCATGGGCATCCTTCTTTACCCATAATGCAACCCCTGGCTTCCTCAGATCTTGTTTGCTGCTCTGCTAAGGAGGTTCTACTAGCAAGCTCTGGGATAAGTGTTTCTAAATTTGTCGCTTATATTATCTCTTACTTTAACAGTTTGTATATCATTACCCTTTTAGAGTGAGTGATAGGCTTTTTAGTGCTTTTATGTTTTACTTTCAGTTGTTAGCATCAATTTAAGTTAGAGGATGTGTAAGTAACATCCGTTTTAGTTAGAGGACATTATTTCCTTACTTCTTATTGCTGTCCCTTTCTCTCCTTTCATCAATTTAACTTAGAGGATGATTCATTAAAAAAAAAACTTCCCTTTTCCTAACCTGTTCTGTTTAGGTTAGAGATCCTTTCTTCTGTAAGCGTGAATTTGTATCTCTGTTTAATTTCTTACCTTCTTAAATATGTCTCAAAAAGAAGGGAGGCCGTTTGGCTTCAAAAAGTGTGAGTAATGAGGGAAAAAGATGCCCCTTAGCGATTCGCACACTTTGTGTTTTTTGCTTGGGGCCTCTTCATTGGCAAGAGTCCTGTTCAGTCTGCCATGGTTTTAACCAGAGAGTGCTCATGGAGTGAAGAACAAGCTTATTTTGAAGGGGTTGTTGTAAACCCCATTTTCTGAGGCTATATCATCCAAGTTTTCTTTACTAAAATCAGAGAAATCTTTAAAACGACCTTCTTCAGCTCCAAAATGTTCTTCAGAGCTGTGAAGCAGAAAGTAACTAAAGTGGCTGCTCCAACTGGACCATCAGATCAGGTGGGTCAATTCAGATCTAAGACTCCCTGTGAGCAATTAGAACCTTCAGCTCCAAAGTCTACCTTATCTGAATCTTCAGCTCCGAAGACTATTTTGCCCATTGAATTTAGGTATTGGAGCCAATCTCCTTTCTTGGAGTTGATTCTGTCTTGGCTCCCTTCACCTTAACAAGGTCAAGATCTCCTACCCTCTCTACCTGGTCAACCAGGAGACTCTCCAATGAAGACGTGGATAGGGTGGTGCAAAGGCTACTGAAGACACCGGCCTTGACCAAATTACTATTGGATCCAAACCCACAGGTATTGGACAAGACACAGTCTTCTCCCTCAGTGCCTGATCCACCTGTGATCCATCCTTCAATTTTGAACAGGGAAGATTTCAACATCCAACTAGAATCTGTATCAGATCCGAAACAAGAAGGTTCCTCAGATCCGATAACTCCCCAAGTGTTTCTACTCAGTTGGAGCAGGACACTTTGACAGCTAACACTCAGTCGGGTTCGCTGAGCCAGTTCGGATCTCTCCGGATCCCACCCTGCCTCTGGGGACTTCAGCGTGGGTAAGTTCGGCTGCTGCTTCTGCTTCGTAGCTTCTGTCTTCTGCACTGGAGATGCCTTTGACTCCAAAAACTGTTGTCAGATCTGGAGTTTTCTTCAGAGCAGGGACAGGCAGCTTTTGAAGTCATGAGGAGGGTGCTGACTACTTCCCAGATTCAGACACAGTCCCTCTCGGATCTTCCTCCCAGCTGTGCACAGGTGTCTTTGGCCACTCATGCACCCTTTTCACAGGACTGCAGAGTCCCCAGGCCTCAGGATATCCAAGAGGGGGATCCCCCTCTTTTGAAACTTCTCCAGAATATCCCACTGAGGAGGTCCCTTGGAAGAGGACCTGCAAGAGGAAGCATCTTGACTCTCCGTAGGAGTCTATCACTTCTGACACCAATCTCAATGAAGCAGAAGGGTCACCATGGTCACCTCCTGAAGATGTCTCCTTTGGAGAAATCCTGGAAATTTTGAAGCAGAGAGGTGACTGGGAGCCCACAACCTCATCAGCAGGGGAGTCAGTATACATGAAGGCCTTTGGGTCTTGCCCTTCAACGTCTTGGGTGACCACTCCTTCTGATGAGCTTATTGAGTTAATCTCTCAGAAGGCTTGGGAGACCGCAGACTCCATAGAACCTACTCATAGGAGGCCAAATAAATAGATGACAGCCCCAAAAGACAAACCCATTTTGACAAAAGGTGTACAGTTGATGCCATGGTCTTGGTGGCAGCTACCAAACAAGAACTCTCTGAGACTGGTTCCTCTATCCATCCTCCTAATAAGGATTCCAGGACCATGGATAGGTACAGGAAGCGCGTTTTTCATCAGTGACCTTTTCCTTGTGGTCAGTGAACTACCTTACCCACTTCTACAGAAAGATCTGTTAAAAGAACATTCAGACTCCCATCAAGGAGCTGTAGCTTATCTGGTGGCTGACATAGTCAACAGTCAGCTTTCCATATTTAATTCTGTTGTCATCTCATCCATGACACTCATATTGTGTGCAGCAGATGCAGCAAGTAGAGTGGCAAGTTCAGGCATTTCTCTCAGGAGGCAGGCCTGATTGTGCCTTTATGATTTTGCAGAGCCCTTCAAGTCTTCCTTTGTGAATGCCCCTTGTGATGGCTGTTCTCTTTTGGGCCTAAAGTTAAAGAGATGCTCACCATGTGTGAACAGGAGGGGAAGACCTTATCTGCCTTTGGAGTGCATTTTTCATAGGTTCATAGGTTCATACTAGGCTATCTGCCCTAGGGCATTTATAAGCCTAGCCAGAATGTGTTTGGCTTTCGCCACCCATTTAAAATTTATTTTGCTATGCCCTTTTTCGAGGTTAGTATACTGTGCCTCTGTCTAACAGTGACACAGAAGTGATACCCGGGGTAAACCTATGATCTCCCATCCACTCATCAAGATTCCTCTTGAAGAGAGTCAATGAGGGACTCTGCCTAACCTGGACTGGGATTTTATTCCATAGTGAAGGGAGCCTCTGGGTTATGAATCTGTCCCTCCAGCATGTCCTATTTATTTCAGTGCTGAGGTTCAAGTCTCTCAAGCGTAGCTCGATGGGATTTGGATTTTCTGAGGTGCAGCATGTCCATTAATTCCTGGTTGGACATGGCTTTATACGTCAGGCACAGATCACCTCTGAACAGGCGGTATGCCACTGAGTAGAGCTGGAGTTTCTTTAACCGGCAGCATATGGCATCTGTTTGAGCCCTTTGATCCTCTTGGTGAGGTACTTTTGGGGTCTTTCCAGTTGCTGCAGGTGACTGGTAAGGTACATCCCAAAAGGGGCATTGTACTCAATTATGGGCCTGATGAGGGATGAGTAAAGAGGCACGATGACCTCCCCTGATCTAGATGTGAATCCCTTCATGATTAGGTGGGCTATATAAAATGTTTTTCTAACCACTTTGGCCACGTGGTTGTCAAATGAGAGATTGCTATCAACTTGGGTCCCCAGGTCCCTTATTACTTCTTCTGTACTTAATGGATTACCACCTATGTGGTAATTTGTGGGCACTTTGTTTTTGCCAAAGGGGATGACTATACACTTTTTGGCATTTAGCTTGAGGCCATGGCTCTGGCACCAGTTGTCTGTTTCTATGAGGCCCTTTTGGAGGATGCTTGTGTCGGCTGGAGAGTCGATTATGGCCCAGTTTGCAGTCATCTGCGAACTTGGTCAGCCACAGTCCTTCCGTGTTGGCCTGTACCTCCGAGAAATATATACCGAACAAGAGAGGTCCCAGGACTGAGCCTTGTGGGACACCACTTGTAACTGGTTTGGAGTCTGACATGGCTCCAGCAATTCTAACCATGTGGGTTCTGTCCTTGAGCCAATTTGCAATCCATCTAGTGACATAGGGTTTATATTTAAGCTGGTCAGCTTATCTATAATGCCCGAGTGGGCTATTGTATCGAACGCGTTTGCAAGGTCCAGGTAGGATGTGTGTACCACCTTCCCTCGCCAATGGCCTTGGTGACTGTTTCAAAGAAATCAACCAGGTTTAAGAGGCAGGATCTGCCCTTAACAAAGCCGAACTGGGTAGGATCCAGTGTTTGTAGGTCCCCAATATCTTTATTTATGAGGTCCATGATGATCCTTTCCATAGCTTTGCAGACCAAGCTAGTCAGGCTTATGGGGCGATAGTTTCCAGGATCCGTTGAGGCACCACCTTTATGGAGAGGGACCACTGTTGCTGTACGCCACTCTTTGGGCACATATCCTGTAGTAAGGCTGAGATTGAACAGTAGTTTTATGTTTGGGTTTAGCTCTTCTTGGAGTTCATGTAGGACGCAGCCCGGGACACCTGGTCCCATTGATGCTGTGTTTTTTGCTTTGGAGAGGGTGGCTCTTACCTGAGCATCTGAGATGTCAGGGCGGCAGCACTCTGCTGGTATAGATATTTGCCCTTTGGTGGGGGGAGAAGTTTGCGCTGAACCTGTCAGCTAGGATGTTGGCAATGTCTGTGGGTTCGTGTATTTTTGTCATTTTGGACTAATTCTGAGCATATCTGGGAATTACCACCCAGGTTCCTAACATAACTAAAGAAAGCCTTGTGATTATCCTTAGTGTCCTGTGCAATTTTTCTCTCGAAGCTGGCCTTAGACAATTTTATGTGTGCCTGTAGTTTTTTGCTAATACTGATCAGTGATGCCTTCCCTTTTTGGGATTTTGCTCTATCATTTAGTAGCTTCCTCCTTCTATTGTATAGTTTGTTTATGGCTGGGGTCCACCAGACAGGACGTCTGCCTTTGGAGGATTAGGTCTTGGTTTTATTTGGGATCTCATGATCCATGCATTCCTGAAGGTGTTCATAGAATGCGTTTATAAAGGATTCTGCGGTCTGGGCCGTATTTTCCACAGGCCCGGGGGCTTTGAAGGATTCCACCTCAGTTTTGAGGAGTGTGAAATTTGCTTTAGAGAAGTTTTTCACTGTGGTTTTCTGGCAGGGGGTGGGGTTCGGATGTGAATATCCAGTGAGATTAGTTTATGGTCTGATCTTACCAGTGAGGGATACACTTCTGGTCTGGAGCATAGAGTCCCCATGTTGGTGATGATCAGGTCCAGTATGTTTTCCCCTCTTGTGGGAGTGGTAACAAGTTGTTCCATAGCATTTGAGTTTATAAATTCTAGGAACCTTTGGGCTAGGGTGTTGGAGCTAGAGTAATGCTCCCAGTCTATGTTTGGGTAGTTGAAGTCGCCCAATATAATGGTGTTTGGAGAGACCTTCATATTTTCCAGTGTTCTCAGGAAGGCCGAGTGGGGTTCCTGGGTTTGGGAGGGTGGTCTGTAGCAGGCTATAAACTGGAAGGCAGTTTTACCCACTGTTAGTTGCACATGGATAGTCTCTGATGCTTCGTGCTTTGCCACCAACCTGGAGGTGTGGGTATCTTTGATGAATATCGATACTCCCCGTCCTTTTGTGGTTCGGTCCAAGTTTTGGGGCCGAAAAGCATGGTATGAGGTATAACCTGGTAGTGCTGGGGTGCTCTCAGGAGCCCTGAACCAGGTTTCTGTTACTGCACAGATATCGATGTTCTCCATGCTAAGGAGAGTTTCGAAGTGCATCTTGAGGTTTAGACTTCTGGCGTTGAGTAGCATTACTCTTAGTTTCTTATCCCTTGTGATACCTATGGAGGTGGGTTTGTCTTTTGAGCCTTGCCTAAAAAGGCACTATGGGGGTAGCAAGAGCCTTTACCAATATCCGAAAGCCCAGGGGTGACAGGTGCAAGCCGTCCCTAGCGAAGCATCGTGGCTTGTCGAGCATATCATCCCAAGCTGACAGGCATTGAATCCCCCTTGAATGACACCAGTACTTAAGCCAGTTGTTGAAATTGATCATCTTGTCTTCATATTGTGGCATCATTCTTGGTGAGGGTAAGATGCTACTCAAGGTCAGGGTCATACCGGCCTGAGCTACATGCTCAGAGAGCTCCTTTATGTCTCTTTTCATGTAGTCCAGGGAGGTACGTCTCAGGTCATTCACACCAGCATGGACAATGACTGAGTCATATTTGTACTTGCCTTGGAGTGACCTGAGTGCTTGTGTTATGTGGCGGATCCTAGCGCCCGACAGGCTGCTCACCGTGACCCTCTCCTTGTTCAGCCTGGTGAGCGGGACGTCAGTGTGCCTGACGATAGAGTCACCTATTACAAGTGTATCAGGTGTGTTGTTTAGTCTTAAGGGCTGTGACTGTTTGGCACACTGGCTTTGTGAGATATGTGTTGCACGTGTTTTGTTTTGGGGTAGCGGCTGCTTGGGTGTCTGCTTTGGAGGTCTCTGCCTTCTTCGGCAGATCTTTATTTAGAGCCTCCGAGTATGTTTTTGTGTGATTATGTGTTTGGTTTGCTGTCGTGGTAGGTCTATGTGAGACTGGAATTGTAGTGAGTGTGGTTTCCTTCTCCTCCTGACTGGTTATGCCAGTACTGAGTTGAGAGAGCTTAGCATCCAGTTTGGCTATATGGTTGCATCTCTCACATGTGTTGGAATTTGTTGGGAGGAGGAGAGGGTTGTCTGTGTACATGAGGCAGTTGTAACATTGCCTCAAGATTCCCAGATTCACCAGCTGGACCGGAGAGGAGATTGACAACTGACCTTTGGACATGCTAGAATAATATTGGGAATTCCTTAATAATTGAAAACCAGGGCCACTGGGGAGTGAGGGTGTAGTGCTCTTAATTTTTAGTGCTGACTTACATAATTGCTTTAGTGAGCAAGTGCCAGGTAACTTAAGTGCAATGTGTTACAGGTAACTTAAATGCAAAAACGACAAACAGTAACTTTCTTTCAAGTGAAACAAGGAAATAAGTACAGTAAGCAATGCAGATATCACTAGTGATCCACGGAAGCTGAGAAGCCGATTAGGTGGAATTAGCGCTCCAGGGAAATAACAAGCAAACAAACAACAAGCATATAAACAAAGCTAGATTCAGCAGGCCTGGATCTAGTCTATGCTACAGCAAACAAGGTGTACCAATTTCAGTAAGATACAGTTCAAATATTCAGGCACTATAAACCTTTAACCAGAAATTCCCAGCTCAGAAGGGCAGAGTCCAGCCTCTTCTCCCACAAGAGTGCAGACCACAAACCTTCTTAATGTAAAATAACTGGCCTGAAGCCCAAGTGCTTAAACCAGAACTAATACACTTTAAGAATAACAGACACTGGGCTCTCAATCAGCAGTTCCCAACTTAGAAGGATGAAAGCTACCTGTCCTGCCACCACAGTGCATGCCACAAACCTTCCTAATGTAAAACAACTGGTCTGAAGCCCAAGTGCTTAATCCAAAAGACTTAGAATGATAGCTACACTTTAATCAAGTTACTACCAAGCAGTAATAAATACAATTGAATACTTTAGAGAATGCCTGGATTAGTGCTCAAGTTACACAAACAAAGCTAGATCCAGCAGGCCCGAATCCAGTCTATGCCACAGCAAACAAGGCGCACCAACTTCAGTAAGAAGCAGTTCAGATATGCATGCACTATAAGCTTTCAACCAGAAATTCCCAGCTCAGAAGGGCAGAGTCCAGCCTCTCCTCCCACAAGAGTGCAGACCACGAACCCTCTTAATGTAAAATAACTGGCCTGAAAGCCCAAGTGCTTAAACCAGAATTAATACACTTTTAGAATAACAAGACACTGATCCCTCAATCAGCAGTTCCCAACCTAGAAGGATGTAAGCTACCTGTTCTGCCACTACAGTGCAGACCACAAACCCTCTCAGTGCAAAACAACTGGTCCGAAGCCCAAGTGTTTAAACCAAAAGGCTTAGAATGAGTTACACCAAGCAGTAATAAATACAATTGAGTACTTTTAAGATGATGCAGAAGTAAAAAAGTAGGTAGAAACACAAGTACAGTAAAAGCAGATGAAATATTTTTTTTTTTTTTTTTTTCTGAACAAGTGCTGAGATCAAAGAAACAGATTTGAGTGCTGAAACTAGAAAACTGGCTAGTTATAAGAAAAAAAAACTAAGCTAGAAGGCTTCCCTCCAACACAGAAGAGCTTGGGGGCTCAGAAGCCTACAAATAGTCTATACCACTTAACAGGAAAGGCAGGAAACAAGCTTAAATTTTTTTTTTTTTTTTTTCTGTTTCCCAGATGCTCTCTTTGTACACAGTAGGAGTGCCTGAAATCAGAATATGATCTCACTGTACTCAATTGAGTGAGCAAATGAGATGGGCCCAGAAGGAGTATCCAAACACAAATTTACAAGAGGGGCGGGCAGTTGCAAGGCCACTAAGATTAACACCAAAACAAAACCAGGGAGGGTGGGTGAGACTAACTGAAGAGCAGAGTGAAAACTTCCAGTTCAGTTAATATTCCTTCCACACAGTTAAAATCAATTTAAATACTGTAATTTTTGTGGGAAAAAAGAGCAGATAAAGGTACTTAAATTCTCTTATACGTCCAGTTAAATATAGCAAGTTCTTAGCCGGCCAAAGCTGAGGTTTTTAAGCAGAAAATATTTCACACTGTACCACTTAAATAGGCAAGGACAGGAAATCAAAGAATGTGACTACCCCCACACCTGTAATTACTAGCAAATAACAAAATTCAGCAAACACTGACTAACTTCCAGTTCAGCTAATATTCCTTCCACACAGTTAAAATCAATTTAAATACTGTATTTTTTTGAAAAAAAAAGAGCAGATAAAGGTACTTAAATTCTCTTATACGTCCAGTTGAATATAGCATCTACCAGACCCTTTCCTAAAGGTCAGAGAGGTAGTGGTAAAATGTGGTTCAGAAAATCACAAAGGCTTTTCCGGGACACACAAGGTGAAAGTTCCCCTAGAGGCAGAGGGGGAAACAGTAATGGAAGACGCCACCCTTGCAGCAGGGGAGGTCTGCAAAATCAGGGCTCCAGAGAATCTTTCTTTGGTAGACCCTTCCAGTGTTCCTAAAGGAGTGCCCGATTGCTCACCTCTGGAGGCAGTCAGGGGTCGACTGTCTGTGCACCACGAAACCTGGCAAAAGATAACAAATAAATAAACCAAAAAAGAAAAAGCCAGCACTCAGAGGCAAATTAAGTTTTATTCCTTTCCCTCCAGACCGGTTTCGGTAACAAACCTTCTTCAGTGATAAAACATACATAATGCAGGGACAGTTTTTATACACAATGTACATCCCCAATTGTGACATCACTTCCCCCATTAATCCATTCCAGCCTCCAAACACATACAAATATCAACCAGAATAAACATTTTAAATATAATATCAGATGCTGTAACCAAACTTCCATTCATATCATATATTTACTTCTGAAATAACAAATTAGGGTCCTTAATAAAAGGAAAAAAGACACTCATAACTTGTCATTTAGTCCAGGATGAAATAGGGCACCCAACTTAATAATCCATTTTCTTTCCTTTTGAGTTAGTATAGTGTGCCAACCTTGCTTCATAGATCTATTACCTTTTACTTGGTCAATAATGACAAATCTAAAAGAAGCAGTTCTGTGTAACTGACAATGTCTGTACAATGCATTGGTCATTTTTTAAGATGTAAATCACTCAAATGCTCTGAAATACGACTTTTTAGTTGCCTAGAAGTCTGCCCTACATAAAAGGTAAAACATTGACAATTAGCCAAATAGACAACCCAGTCAGAGCTGCAATTCCCAAAAAATTAAATATCAAAAATTTGACCAGTGTTTTTACTACTAAAAGATAAAGTTTTAAATATTGGGAGGGTGGCCTAATGGTTAAGGTGTTTGCCTTACAAACACAAGATGCAGGGTTTGAGTCTCACAAGGGATAATTGGCTAGGCTTACAATGGCTCACAAGGGCAGTTAGCCTAGTACTAACCTATGAACATATGTTTACACAGACTGCAATGTCCACAAGGATTTGACCCAACAAGCCTATCCCCCAGTATGGTTAGTTGATGTTGGTTCACATAATCCAAAAAAGTTTTCTTATAATGCGCAAAATAGGAAGCGAGTGTTCTTCCCCTTCTGAAAGAAAATTGGCATCTGTTAGACAAACATTGATCCAGATCTGTATTGGCCCGAAGAATATTCCAATGTTTGTTGACTACATCCTGCAATAAATGTATATTACTGCCAAATGTAGTAACCAACCTCATGGTTCCTGATCCATCCTTTTTGGTTTTAGCTTTATAATTCAATAAGCTAGATCTCTCACAGTTGGCCGTGCAATCACTGGCCTTTTGTACTATTGATTTCTTATATCCCCTATTAATAAATCTACCCTCAAGATCATGCCTAGCATTATTAAATTCCATGTCTGCAGAACATATTCTTCTGATTCTCATAAACTGTGATTTAGGAATATTGTTGATGGTATGGGTAGAGTGTAAACTGGTTGCATATAATAAATTATTGTATTGTGGGTATTTCCTGTATACTGACGTCTTGAGCGTACCATCCCCCATCTCAAAATATTGACATCCAGGAAATTAATCTCTGTACTGTGATAATTAACAGTAAACTCAATCCCCCACCAATTACAATTCAGATATTTCAAAAATTTTAACAAATAGTCCACACCCCCACACCAAACCAACCAACAATCATCTAAGAAACGTCTACATATATCCATCTCTGAGAGGTAAATGTTATGCATAACATCATATATAACCTGATCTTCCACATACCCCATAAAGAGGTCAGCATAAATTGGGGCAAACGAGGTCCCCATAGCTGTTCCTTGCTGTTGCCAGTAACATTCCCCCTTAAAATAGAAGACTGTTCTTAGTCAGTACATGTTCTGCAAGACATGTGAGGAGAGTGTTAAATCCTGGTGCATATAAATTAGCTTTATTTAACCAGTATTCTAGGGCAAGTAATCCCGCCAGTGAGGAATACTGGTATATAAGGATTTAACATCAAGTGTACACATGAGCCAATTAGGTTCCAATTGTGAGTCCTGAATAATTTGTAAAAACTCTGTAGTATCCCTAATTCTTGCCCTGACCCCTGATAATAATGGCTTCAGATAGTATGTCAAAAAGGCAGAAATGGGTGCAGTTAAAGATCCCTGTCGTGAAACAGATGGTCTTCCTGGGGGTCTATTCAAATTTTTATGAATTTTGGGCAAGAGCTACAGGTACTATCGGGTTGTATCCTGAACCATAAGTTGTTCTTTTGTCTTCACATCAAGAATTCTTTCTTTCACTGCTTGATTCAAAAACGAATCAATCTCAACCTTGAATTTAGGTGTGGGGTCTGTTGACATCCTAATATAGTTCTGAGAGTTGGACAATTGTTCATTTCCCTCATTCCAGTAATAACTGGCATTCATTATGACCACAGCCCCGCCTTTATCTGCTGGAAGAATGATTATATCAGAATTGGAATATAGGTTTTTCAAAGCCTGTTGTTCCCCTTGCTGTTTTACCAACTAAATAAAGAGATGAAAATCTTAAGACCCAATATATGGCATTTGAAATTATTCAAGGCATATAAGATCAAAGGTATTACTCCACGTGGTTTAAGGGTTAAAATTCAGCCCTTGGTTGGTAAGCCAGATGACCTATTGATGGAGGATTGGCAGAAGGCACAACAAAAAGCCACTATGGCTTTTGTTGATATACTAATGTCCTTTTATCAAAGGACAGTTGAACAAAATATTAAAGATGTGACAGAGACATATAAAAATATGAAAAAAATATGAAGGTATGCCTTCTTTTGTGCAAGGCCTGGAAAAACTATCCAAAGATCTTCTCAATTTTGAGAATGGGTTGAAAGAAAAGAAGCTACATAAATTTCATAGAGATGTGGAGGATTATGAGAGAGGCAGGCCCTTTGAGTCCCAGAGGGGGTTAGATTTATTGATAACAATAAGGAAGATCCAATATTAGAAAGAAAAGACCAAGATCTATACTAAAGAAAGCAACAGAGGGTCTCAGTACATCAGGGCAAGAATCACCTGTGACTGACACAGAGGGAATTTATATCAGTGACTCTTCTTACTCGAAAAAGGTACGAATTGAGGAGGGCCCTTTAGGAGACAAACCCGTAGGGGTGGACGCAAGCACAAAGCTGGCAGCCTTGGAAAATCTATTACAGTCAATGGTGAAGTAGGGACCCAATTTTATAACGTACATAATATTTCCTCTTATGTTTTATCAATAGATGAAAAAAGTTTACTTAATAAAGGTTTAGGGTTTGTTCCCACTTTTTTGGTAGATGAACATATTTTTGTTTCAGATCTTTTTGCCTTCTGTAGAATTTTGAATCTAAAATTGTTTTTTGGAAAATCTAATAATTCTGAAAGCGCATCTGAATTTCGTTTTCACAAATCCACATTTATGCCACCAATGAATAAATATGTGGGTATTTTTCAGGAAGTCGTCCTAAAGGACTTACATTTTAACTTTAGTTCTGTCAGGAGCTTTAGACTTAATCTTTTGAAAGTGGAACAACAGGCTTTGAAAAACCTATATTCCAATTCTGATATAATCATTCTTCCAGCAGATAAAGGCGGGGCTGTGGTCATAATGAATGCCAGTTATTACTGGAATGTGGGAAATGAACAATTGTCCAACCCTCAGAACTATATTAGGATGTCAACAGACCCCACACCTAAATTCAAGGTTGAGATTGATTCGTTTTTGAATCAAGCAGTGGAAGAAGGAATTATTGATGTGAAGACAAAAGAACAACTCATGGTTCAGGATCCAACCTGACAGTACCTGTATCTCTTGCCCAAAATTCATAAAAATTTGAATAGACCCCCAGGAAGACCAATTGTTTCAGGATGGGGATCTTTAACTGAACCCATTTCTGCCTTTTTGACATACTATCTGAAGCCATTATTATCAGGGGTCAGGGCAAGAATTTGAGAGACTACAGAGTTTTTACAAATTATTCAGGACTCACAATTGGAACCTAATTGGCTCATGTGTACACCTGATGTTAAATCCTTATATACCAGTATTCCTCATTGGGCAGGATTACTTGCCCTAGAATACTGGTTAAATAAAGCTTATTTATATGCATCAGGATTTAACACTCTCCTCACATGTCTTGCAGAACATGTACTGACTAAGAACGTCTTCTATTTTAAGGGGGAATGTTACTGACAACAGCAAGGAACAGCTATGGGGGCCTCGTTTGCCCCAATTTATGCTGACCTCTTTATGGGGTATGTGGAAGATCAGATTATATATGATGTCATGCATAACATTTACCTCTCAGAGATGGATATATGGAGATGTTTCTTAGATGATTGTTGGTTGGTTTGGTGTGGGGGTGTGGACTATTTGTTAGAATTTTTGGAATATCTGAATTGTAATTGGTGAGGGATTGAGTTTACTGTTGATTATCACAGTACAGAGATTGATTTCCTGGATGTCAATATTTTGAGATGGGGGATGGTACGCTCAAGACGTCAGTATACAGGAAATACCCACAATACAATAATTTATTATATGCAACCAGTTTACACCCCACACATACCATCAACAATATTCCTAAATCACAGTTTATGAGAATCAGAAGAATATGTTCTGCAGACATGGAATTTTATAATGCTAGGCATGATCTGCAGACATGGAATTTTATAATGCTAGGCATGATCTTGAGGGTAGATTTATTAATAGGGGATATAAGAAATCAATAGTACAAAAGGCCAGTGATTGGGCGGCCAACTGTGAGAGATCTAGCTTATTGAATTATATAGCTAAAACCAAAAAGGATGGATCAGGAACCATGAGGTTGGTTACTACATTTGGCAGTAATATACATTTATTGCAGGATGTAGGCAGCAAACATTGCAATATTCTTCGGGCCAATACAGATCTGGATTAATGTTTGTCTAATAGATGCCTATTTTCTTTCAGAAGTGGGAAGAACATCACTTCCTATTTTGCGCATTATGAGAAAACATTTTTGGATTATGTGAACCAACATCAACTAACCATACTGGGGGATAGGCTTGTTGGGTCACATCCTTGTGGACATTGCAGTCTGTGTAAACATATGTTTAAAACTTCATATTTTAGCTGTAAACACGCTGGTCAAATTTTTGATATTTAATTTTTTGGAAATTGCAGCTCTGACTGGGTTGTCTATTTGGCTAATTGCTAATGTTTTGCCTTTTACGTAGGGCAGACTTCTAGGCAACTAAGAAGTCGTATTTCAGAGCATTTGAGTGATTTACGTCTTAAAAAATGACCAATGCATTGTATAGACATTGTCAGTTACACAGAACTGCTTCTTTTAGATTTGTCATTATTGACCAAGTAAAAGGTAATAGATCTATGAAGCAAGGTTGGCACACTATACTAACTCAAAAGGAAAGAAAATGGATTATTAAGTTGGGTGCCCTATTTCATCCTGGACTAAATGACAAGTTATGAGGGTCGTTTTTCCTTTTATTAAGGACCCTAATTGGTAATTTCACAAGTAAATATATGATATGAATGGAAGTTTGGTTGCAGCATCTGATGATATATTTAAAATGTTTATTCTGGTTGATATTTGTATGTGTTTGGAGGCTGGAATGGATTAATGGGGGAAGTGATGTCACAAATGGGGATGTACATTGTGTATAAAAACTGTCCCTGCATTATGTATGTTTTATCACTGAAGAAGGTTTGTTACCGAAACCGGTCTGAAGGGAAAGGAATAAAACTTAATTTGCCTCTGAGTGCTGGCTTTTTCTTTTTTGGTTTATTTAACAGTTTGGATATGCCGTTCACCAGTCATACTTGCTAGCTTTTTTGGAAACGATAGCAAATGTCAAATGGTTACAGGATATAATATCCAGAAGATATATCATTCCCTTCTCCTTCCCCACTCCCATAAACAACTCAGTTCCATATGTTCCACTCAGTCAGAAGGAACAAGTAACATTAAAAATCCAAATGTTGCTAAGGAAAAGAGTCATCCAGAAAGTTCCCATAGACCAGAGAGGATATGGAACTTACTCAAGATTCTTTTTAGTTCCAAAGAAAACAGGGGACTGGAGACCCATTTTGGACCTCAGCAAACTAAACAAGTCTGTGAAAAAGACCAGGTTCCAGATGGTGACATTGCAGTCGATACTTCCATTCCTGGAAAAAGACAGTTGGATGTGCTTTATAGACCTTCAGGTTGTGAACTACCATATTCAAATGCAAAGGTGATCCAGAAGGTACTTGCTCTTCTGGCTAGGAGCCAGTCACTCCCAGTTTCAAGCTCTGCCCTTTGGTCTCACTACAGCCCCCAGAGTGTCACCAAGTGCATGGCAGTAGTGGCAGCTCACCTGAGATGCTGAAGATTCTGGGTGTATCCATATCTGGACAACTGGCTCATAACCTCCCTGACCAGGCATCTTCTGCTATAAGCCAGGGACTATACCCTTCAACTCTGTTCCTCCCTAGGTATTACTGTAAACTACTACTAATCTGCTCTAGAGCCATGTCAAAACTTAATCTTCACAGGAGCAGAGATAAAAACAACCACACTGGTAGCAAGACCTCCACAAGACAGAGTAGACAGTCTCTGCCATCATGTAAGATTGTTAATCAGGAAGATGTGAATCTCTGCAAGACTAGTTCTTCAGGTACTGGGGAAAATGGCTGCGTCATTCATACTCATTTCCTAGCTCATCTTCCTATGAGAATACTTCAGTGGTTACTTTCCGCACAATGGTCAATCCTGGAACTTCCAATGTCACACAAAGTTATGATACTCAACTCTCGCAAAAAGGATCTCCAATGGTGGATTCACTCTCCATTAGTATCTCAAAGCCATTACTTAATTGACCCTCAACCCCAGGCCATGGTGACCATGAATGCTTCCCAGATAGGGTGGGGGTGTCATTATCTAGGGAGGACAGTCCAAGGCATCTGGTAAGGACAACAAGTCTCACTTGCACATAAACATACTGGAGATGACGGTGTGCTTTTAGCATTGCAAGCATTTCAAGACACTTTCCCTCTAGTAACGATAGCAATCCAGTCGGACAATATATCCATAATCTGGTACATAAACAAACAGGGAGGAACCAGATCTTACCCCCTTTGTCAAGAAGCTATGAGGGACTGGCAATGGGCTACCACCTCCAACTGTTTTCTGATAGCAATGCACATCCCAGGGAAATCCAACGTGATTGCAGACAAATTGAACAGAGACATTTTATGGCCTCATGAGTGATTCCTCAACCAGAAAGTAACGGAAGAGATCTTCCACAAATGGGGCCAGCATTTCTGTGATCTCTTCACATCACCCACCAATGCTAAATGCAGCAATTACTTTGCTCTGCCCCCCCCCCCCACACACACACACACACACGCACATGGGGAAGTCACCAAGGATGGACTTGTTCACAATTGGCCTCCTGGACTTCTTTATGCCTTTCCTCTAATCCCCCAAGTTTTTGCAGAAAGCAAGTTTGTTGGAGATGGCAGTAATTCTAATTACCCCCTATTGTTCTCATCAAATCTGGTTTCCCTTTTTTCAGCCTCATCTTTGGGACAAACCATGGAATTCTGGACCCTGCTCTGGACCTTCTGACTCACCCATCAGGAGCGGCTCATCCAGACCTGGAAAATCTCCGACTAACAGCTTGACTGCTCCAGTTTCTCTGATCACCAGGTTTCCGTCTTTCCCCTCCAGTAAACATATTTTGTTATCTTCCCATAAAACATCTACATGAAAATTGTACAGAAGTAAATGGAAGAGATTTGTTACATGGGCCAGTGAGAATCAGACAGACCCCTTTTCTGTGCCCTTAAATTCTATTCCAGAGTTTTTGACAAAACTTTTCAATGAAGGAGCTGCTGTAGCAACTATTAGAGTTAAGTTGGCAGCAATTTCCAATTTCCATGTAAGAGAAAACTGTTCTGGAATCATGTCACACAGACTTTGTAAAGTGTTTTTGAAAGGAACCACTATGATAAGACCCCATATAAAAAGCCAACACCCCCCTGGGATCTGAATTTCATCTTATCTAACATTATCTGTCCTCTCTTTGAACCATCAGGTACAGTACATGTGAGTTGAAATACTTCTCCTGGAAAACACTCTTTTTAGTGGCTATTACTTCAGCCAGAAGAGTTTCTGATTTGTAGGCTTTGTCTGCCAAGCCCCCATACATAGTTTTTCGTAAGGGCAGTGTTTCTTTACACACTAACTGCTCATTCCTACCAAAAGTTGTCTCGGAAAGTAACCTCAACCAATCTATAGAGCTGCCAGTTTTCTTCCCTAACTTTCAGAATAAAAGAGAATATTCACTGCATCTCCTATATGTTCATAGACAGTTACGTTTCTACTTACATACAACTTCTGAAATTAGAAAAGCAGATCAGCTCTTCATCTCTTATTCTGATATTAAACAAGGTCACCCAGTCACAAAAGTTACCTTATCTAAACAGCTTACACTATGTATATCCTGCATTTATAATTCAAATAATAGAGCACTTCCAAATAATGTTAAAGGTCATTCCACAAGGTCTATGGCCACATCTGCACCCTTTCAAGCTAGGTTATCATTGGATAATATCTGTGCTGCAGCAACTTGGGCAAAACTTCATACCTTTATTAATCATTACTAAGTGGATTTGGCCTGTAGGAGTAGAGTCTCTTTCGGTTCTGTGGTTCTGAGGAATATTCTCCCATGAGCCACCCAAGACTCAGGTTGCTTGGAACGCAGTCCCATCAGTCAGAATAAAGGCAAGAGTGACAACATCATATAAAGAAGTTATGTACTTACCATAACATTCCATCTGTGTTGTCCATCTTGTCCTTTATTCTCACAACCCTCCCTCCATAATCCCTGTCTATACTCCTGAGAGACCGAGTAGCATAAATTGGATACTACAGGGCCATATAGCCTCAGAATTGATACTCTGGTGTGTGTGTGTGTGTGTGTGTGTGTATATATATATATATATATATATATGTGTGTGTGTGTGTGTGTGTGTGTGTGTGTATGTATGTATATATATATATATATATATATATATATATATATATATATATATATATAGCTAGATATAAATATAGACATATATACAGATATACAGTAAATAGATATTTAGATATTTATACATACATACATATTTTTTCTGTTATCTCTGTAAGAGTCTTAGGAGCAAACAAGATCTGAGGAAGCTAGGGGGTTGCATTGTGGGTAAAGAAGAATGCCGATGAGTTTTGCTGAAGACCTCAAGCTTTTGAAATAGCTGAGTCAGATCCGATGGAGCGGATCTGACCCATTAGTGAGAATAAAGGATGACATAGACAACACACATGGAACATTTTAAGTTCATAACTTTTTTCTCAGTCCCCTAGGAAGTATCATGATTTGTTACATCTGGAATTTCCAGAAACTTTGCAGCCTGTAACTTACGTGACAGCCAACTTGCTGCTTCCTGAAATCAGACAGGCTGTATAAAGTTCCTCAGTGTAAGTTTTTTATACACTCATCCCAGATCAGACCCAGCAGCTGTTGGTTTTCTAAATCCACCTTCTGCAAGACATTTATGAACCTATAATACTAATTCTTCTCATTCTGACAGTGATGGGAAGGCTTTTGAATGGTTTGGGAAAAATGTATTCTTTTGCAACACTTGTTTTTAAAATTCTCAGCTATCAAGGTTATATGTTTATATTTATGCTTGCCTCTTTGAGAATGTGAGGAATGCTTTTTGCATCTGTTTCCTCTTCTGGGAAGAAATCTGTTTTGTGTAATTTGGTTGCTTCTGTGTACCTCAAATGACTGCGTGCTGCTTGAAACATGCTTATAATTCTGCTAATGCCACTCGCAGGGCTACTGCCATTGAAACTATTATGAGGAGGTTTGCTTGGTTCTGCTAATGCCACTTTCAGGGCTGCTGCCATTAAAACTGTTTGAGGAGGTCTGCTTGGTTCTGCTAATGCCACTTTCAGGGCTGCTGCCATTAAACTGTTACGGGCGCAAATCAACTGTCCAGATTTTTGCCTTATATTTTTGTCTGTTCCTCTTAAAATGTTGGTTTTCTGGCCAATAACTGGCTAACTATGCAGGACTGAATTCAGAAAATAATGACAGACATTTGAGTTTAAGACTTCATACCCCTCAGAAAATTAATGATAATGCAAAATCTTTTATTCTATCAACTTTCTAAGTTTGCAAGTGCATTATTTAAAAATTGTCCCTATTTTTAGGCCTTTGTCCCTGATTTTTATAGTGTCGTCCAGATTTCTTGCGCGAAGAGGTTGAGAGGTATGTAATATGGGAAGGTTTGCATGGTTATGTTTTCAAAATCATCCAGAAGATATTAAAAATGAAAACATTTGAACTATACCAACACAACTATTCTATACATGAACTAAGAAACATTACAAAATATTCAGAATGGTCACAACTCCCATCTAGAATATTAGCAAGAATAATCAACAATAGACAGGAATCAATTAAGATACCACTCATTAATTATCAGGATAAGATATATAAGTCAGACACCCAAATATTAGATGTCTTCTATCAAATATACTCAGATCTATACAATATGGATCCCAAACAACCCTCAGACGATGAAATCGAGGCCTTTCTCAAGAAAATCACTTTTCCCAAATTAACGGAAAGTCAGATAGATATTATCAATGCCCCTCTCAATGAATAGGAAATAACTGGCACTATAGCAAATCTGAAACCAGGAAAGGCACCTGGTCCAGATGGCTATACTTCTGAATTTTATAAGTCATTTAACCATAAGTTGTCCCCTATTCTCCTAAAACTATATAATTGTATTAAACTAAATGGTATTGTTGACTACTATATAAATAGTTCCAAAACAATTCTCTTGCCAAAAAATAGCTTAGATAAGGCCAACACACAAAATTTTAGGCCAATATCAATAATGGATATAGATATTAAAATTATATCCCTAATACTGGCATGTAGACTCCAAAAAGTGTTGCCCTCCATAATATCTCCAGAGCAAGCCGGATTCATGGCAAAAAGGCAAACATGTGATAACACTTTAACTTTGGATGCTATGATGCACCTATTCAAGAATGACAAAACAGTGAGATACTGCCTAACTTTAGATGCTTCTAAAGCATTTGATAGGGTACATTGGAACTTTTTATTTAGGGTTATGAGTAAATTTAGCATTCCTGATTCTTTTATTAACCTAATTAAAACCCTTTACAATAACTCAATCATATATCTATATATAAACAAAACTCCATCAAAACCTATTAGACTAAAGAACGGAACAAGACAGGGTTGCCCCTTATCCCCCTACCTTTTCAACCTTTATATAGAACCCCTGTTTATATACATTTCCCAAGCCACATTTCACTCCATCCCCAAACTCCTGAACACCAAAATCTACTACTTGGCATTTTCAGATGATTTGAACATTTATTTTAAATGACCATACTCTGATTTAAAGAAATTAACGAATACCATTGAAAAATTCTCAGTAGTATCCAATTACAAAATTAACATAGAAAAACCTCACGTATTCCCTATAAATCCCACTTATCATAAAGAATTTTTTTTTACAGAAGCACCAAATAGTATACTCACTTAAATACCTAGGGATCCAATTTGAACATAACTATGCTTCCATGCTCCAAAATAACATCAAAAAAGTATGGTTAAATATTCTGCAAGATTTATACAGATGGCAACTTTTGAAACTACCCCTATTGTCCAAAGCATCAATCATCAAGATGAACGTTTTACCTAAACTTCTCTACCAACTCAACGTCTCAAACCTAATAGTTCCAAAAAAATTCTTTCAAATAATACACAAAGAACTGGCAAAATTCGTATGGTCTCCCAAATCGATCAGAATAAGTTACCAAAAATTAATATACCCTAAGGAAAAAGGTGGTCTGAACCTACCAGATTTTCATTTGTATTACCAGATCATATGTGCTAATAGGATTATTCAAATTTCTCAATATACCTACTTGAAACATGCTTGGTCTCCTGCTTGGGTAAGATTATGGCATGAGCACCTAGTCAGTAATAGATTATGGCATGAGCACCTAGTCAGTAATAACTTAAACCCGAAAGCTCTACCTTTTTTAACTGAAGCTAGCTTAAGAAACTCTAAAATAAATAACATTCTAAAACAAAGCATAAAGACTTTCCAGGATTTAATTAAGTGCCTGGACCTAGATAAAACGCTTCCTCTCTTCTATCCTCTGCACCTTAATCCCAACATGAGAATAAATAACACCATGCTCATCCTTTCGGACTATCCCCTTATTAAAGATCTCACGATATGGGACATTCAAAATCATGTGGGTAAGCCAATACATGAATTGAGAAAAGAGCTAAAGCTGGGGTTTAAATATACTATTATACTATGGCAGATTAGGGAACTTATAGTACCAATAATCAGGAATACCCCTATCATTGAAAGAGAAAGGACTAGAGCTGAAGCTATTATAAATAGTCTAAGCAGCCAAAATAATATGATATCAAATACTTATAAAATATTTGTGGCTACTAGATATCACGACAAGATATTACTCTCAAACTATTGGGACCAAATGGTAGTCAAATTTACTCAAGACCAGAAGCTCAGGGCAATTGAGTCCACCATCAAATCAATCCCTTTTAAAAAAACTCCTATACACTGAATTAATGGTCAATAACAATTCATACTGTACCCCCAATATCTTAAACAGATTCAACCCAAATGTCTCCCCAGCATGCACTTGTTGTTCTTTTCCACAAGCAGACCTAATACATGTACTTTGGTTTTGTAAACACACTCATAAACTTTGGTGCACTCCTAAAATTCGCCTTGAAAAATGGGCTACCAGAAATCAACCTTATCCTGGGAACTAGCATTACTTCATATCACTGATTTGAAAATTCCCAAACTAAACTACCATGCACTTATCACTCTATGCTTATTAGTTAAATTCTATATAACCAAAAATTGGTTAGACCACACCAAGTTATCCTGGAATGGTTTTAAGAACTTAGCAATTAAACTTCTATTCTCACACAAACTTTTTCTTGGCAACATAAATAAACACATGTACTACCAGAAATACTGGAAACTCCTCTTTGACACCATTTTAATGGACTAGCTTATAGTTAAAAGGAATAACCTGCTTATAAGCCACAAAAGTGTATTTATAAATTCACCAGCTTAGACACTTGAGCTCCTAACTCCCATTTTCTCTTCACAAGTTAGACACCTATCTTGCAATACTTCTGAATGATTTTCTTTATGGAATTGATGGTAGCTGTATGTGCGATCTTATCCACTCGTTTTCTTTTTGTTGTTACATATTTTTGTAAATATGTATATATGTTATAGATGTTATGAGAATTACATGGATCATATGATTATTAAGGAAGATGTTTATGTATTATTACTTTCAGTATGTACTAAACAGTTACTGTCTGATATTCTATGTTTGAAAATAATAAAATGCTATTTCAGAAAAAAAATGAAATTTTGAATTCTTTCTTGGATAGTTAGTTTTGGACCATTTGCTGCAAAGGTCCTTATGACGTGTGAAGAGGGAGGTATGCTGACTAATGGATTCTCTCATTTTTTTCAGCCTTCCTTCCCCAAGTTGGCCAAGAGATTTAATGCTCGCTATACTATCTTCTTTTAATGCAAAATAAACAGTTCCAGCAAGTTGTTGGTAAGTAAAAGTTTGAGAAACTATATCAGGGAGTTTCCAAAAGGTAGTGGATCTGATGTTTTCTTTTTTTGTCTGTTCCTCAGGTGATGGATCTCAGATCTGACCTTGGATCCCACTTTAGCCATTTCTAAAAACTCGGCTGCATAGCTCAAGCTCTTCCCCTTACCCATAAACCTCCTCTTCAGCTAGAATTACCCCAGAACTTGTTTGCCACTTCAGTGAATGGAAGTGGTTTACAGTAGTTCGGGCGTTAGTGGATAGGATAAGTGATTCTTCAGATATTTTATTAGCCTTCTAAGCTCTTCATTATATTCCTGCTTCCCCTGTTTCTTATTTGTTATATATAGATTAAAAAGGTTGTTTTGTTTTTGTCCTTTCTACTTAATTTACAGGCCTTGTGGCTTTGCAGTGATTTCCCTTGCTTCTAGTGTTACCTGTTGAGGGTACTTCTCATTTACCATTGCAGGTAATTATTTCTATTTTTTAACACTGTGGTAGTCATCTCTTCTTCTCCCCTTTCTTTCTTCTAGTATAGTTTCTATTTTCTTCACTATATCTGAAACGCTTACTGGCTTCAAAAAATGCACCTCCTGTGGACATAAGATTCCTAATTTGTGCATTTATTGTTTGAGCTTGGTTAATCTGGATGTTGACTGTGATATTTGTGCAGGATTTAACCACTGGGCTTTGGTTGAATGCTGAAACAAACTAGTACTTAAGGGTTTATTGTCCTCTGTCTCCTGCGTCTTATTTTGGATTTTGTCCTCCTTCCAAAAAGCCTTCTGAGAAGACTAAGGTGGATTCATCAACAAAAGGTAAAGAGGCTAGGAAATGATCCCTGATCATGCTCCCTCCTTTGTTTTGGGTTCGCTTCACTCAAAAAGGTCTCCGAACCTTTGGATCCATCTGGGTCCACAGATCTCACAAGATTAGAATCAAATTCTCCAGTTTATCCTTCACTTTTATTCCAGAGCCAATACCCTCTCAGATCCATTCTCCATTCCCACAGGAAAACCCCCAAGGGACTTCCAGGCCACAGTGTACCTCATCATCTCTCAGGTCATCTAGAAGCCTAACCAAAGCAGATGTGGACAGGATGATGACGTTTCTCTGAGCCCAGGTTCAGTTGGGAGATTTACTGGTTTTGTCTCCCATCAGACCCATGAGCTTGCCACTATCTCAGACCCATCTGTTGACTCCTACTCCTATCTAGCCTTCAGTTTTGGAGCCATTGGACTGAGAGTTGTGAGTTTGTCTGTGCCAGATCCAAAGGCCTGGCCTTCCTCAACTCTGTCAATATGTCTGATCCAGTTGGTGTTGACTATATCAGAGCTGGGGAGATCCCAGAGCAGAAGCATTGACCCCAGATCCAGTGAGGTTGGGTTTGAATCTTACACTCTGGGAGCCATCCCTTCCTCTCTGTTCCTTGGAGTTGGGCAACTCAGCCCCAACCTCTGCTTTGAGGCAGGGTCATGGTGATACTCTGAGCCATCCTGGGCAGTTGGCTCCTAACAATGTGGACAAAACATACTTGAACCCCCTTGGGTCCACCAATTCCACAACTGTCTGCCTTGGTCCCTGAGTCTCTACATCCTGTCCCATCAGGGCAGCTGGGCCATACAAGCCTGGAGACAATCCTCATTCAGGAACATCCCACCAGTGAACACTCTTGGAAGCATATGTGCAAGAGGAGCATTTAGACTCCCCACAGGAATCCCTAACAGAAGACACCAACTTCAATGAAGGGGAAAGATCCCCCAGATCACCCCTTGTGGATGTCTTCTTTGGTGAAATCCTCAAACTTTTGAGACAGAAGGGTGGCTGGTCTTCCAATGCCCCCCTCCTCCCTTTCCCAGGATGAAGTAGTACCCCCAGCAGAAAAGATGGTGGACCTCATCTCCCACCAAGTTTGGAAGAATCTGGATGTCATGGAGCCAATCCCCAAAAGACCTGATAAGTACCTGGTTGAACAAAAGGATAGGGCCAATTGGAGCAATGGTACACCAGTAGATCCTGTGTTGGTAGCAGTGGCTACCAAGAAGCAACTTGCTGAACAAAGTTCTACTATCCATCCTCCAAGCAGAAAGTCCAGGGCATTGGACAGGTTTGTGAAGTGTGTTTATACATCATCGACCTTCACTCTCAGGTCACTGAACTATTTGACATTTGTCAGAAGATTTCAGAAGGACTTGATCAAGGAGTTTTCCAATGGCGTCTCATGGCCCATGTCTGCAGAGGACAAGAAAGCCATCTCTTCACAACAGGCCCAACCTACAATCCCTACTGAATACCTCTATGAGGCTCATTTCCCATGCCTCAGAAGGTGCTTTGAAAACTGCGAGTTCAGGAATTGCTGTGAGACAGCATGCCTGTATGCACGTCTGGGATTTTTCAAAGCCTTTCAAGTCATCTTCATCATTCATCAGTGCTCCTTTTGATGGCAATACCTTATTCAGCCCCAAGGTTAAAGAAACCCTATCTAGGAGTGAACACGATGGGAAGATGTTATGTTCTGTAGGGCTATGCTCTTCTACCTTTTCTCAAAGCCAGAGAGGTGGTAGGAAGATGTGGTTCCATAAGTCTCAAGACTCTTCCCAGAACTACTATGAAAAAAGGTGCCCCCCATGGTGGGAGGACTTCAGTGGCAGATGATGCCCAAAAAACAGGGCTTCCGAGGTCCTTTCTCTGAGAAGCTTTACCATTGCTACTGAAAGGTTCCCCAACTGCTGCACTCTAGAGGCAGTCAAGGACACTTATCACTGCACCCAGAAACCTGAACAGCCATCACCAAAGATGCTTGGGTGTGGAGTATTATTGCCAGAGTATATTGCATACCCTTTTCACTTCAGCCCCCCTCCCCCCAAGCAGTCTACAAAACTTCTCAACATTCCACCCAGTCAGAGGAAAGCAGTAGGTACAGAAATAGGAAAACTGCTGACAAAAAGAGTCATTCAGATGGTCACCTCAGACCAACAAGGATTTGGAATTTACTTGAAATTCTTTTTGGTGCTTTTTTAGGCAAGGCTCAAAAGACAAATCCACCTCCATCGGTATCACAAGGGATAAGAAACTAAGAGTAATGCTACTCAACGCCAGAAGTCTAAACCTCAAGATGCAGGCACTCAAAACTCTCCTTAGCATGGAGAACATCGATATCTGTGCAGTAACAGAAACCTGGTTCAAGGCTCCTGAGAGCACCCCAGCACTACCAGGTTATACCTCATACCATGTTTTTCGGCCCCAAAATTTGGAACGAACCACAAAAGGAGGGGGAGTATCAATATTCGTCAAAGATACCCACACCTCCAGGTTGGTGGCACAGCACGAAGCATCAGAGACTATCCATGTGCAACTAACAGTGGGTAAAACTGCCTTCCAGTTTATAGCCTGCTACAGACCACCCTCCCAAACCCAGGAACCCCACTCGGCATTCCTGAGAACACTGGAAAATATGAAGGTCTCTCCAAACACCATTATATTGGGCGACTTCAACTACCTTAACATAGACTGGGAGCATTACTCTAGCTCCAACACCCTAGCCCAAATGTTCCTAGAATTTATAAACTCAAATGCTATGGAACAACTTGTTGCCACTCCCACAAGAGGGGAAAACATACTGGACCTGATCATCACCAACATGGGGACTCTATGCTCCAGACCAGAAGTGTATCCCTCACTGGTAAGATCAGACCATAAACTAATCTCACTAGATATTCACATCCCGACCCCAGCCCCTGCCCAGAAAACCACAGTGAAAAACTTCTCTAAAGCAAATTTCACACTCCTCAAAACTGAAGTGAAATCCTTCAAAGCCCCCGGGCCTGTGGAAAATACGGCCCAGACCGCAGAATCCTTTATAAACGCATTCTATGAACACCTTCAGGAATGCATGGATCATGCAATCCCAAATAAAACCAAGACCCAATCCTCCAAGGTTAGGCGTCCTGTCTGGTGGACCCCAGCCATAAACAAAACTATACAATAGAAGGAGGACGCTACTACATGATAGAGCAAAATCCCAAAAAGGGAAGGCATCTCTGATCAGTGTTAGCAAAAAACTACGGGCAATCATAAAATCGTCTAAGGCCAGCTTCGAGAGAAAAATTGCACAGGACACTAAGGATAATCACAAGGCTTTCTTTAGTTATGTTAGGAACCTGGGTGAGAATTCCCAGATATGCTCAGAATTAGTCCAAAATGACAAAAAATACACCGAACCCACAGACATTGCCAACATCCTAGCTGACAGGTTCAGTGCAAACTTCTCCCCCCCTTCTCCACCAAAAGGGCAAATATCTATCCCAGCATAGTGCTGCCCCCCTGACATCTTAGATGCTCAGGTAAGAGACACCCTCTCCAAAGCAAAAAACACAGCATCAATGGGACCAGACGGTGTCCCGGGCTGCGTCCTACATGAACTCCAAGAAGAACTAAACCCAAACATAAAACTACTGTTCAGTCTCAGCCTTACTACAGGATATGTACCCAAAGAGTGGCGTACAGCAACAGTGGTCCCTCTCCACAAAGGTGGTGCCTCAACGGATCCTGGAAACTATCGCCCCATAAGCCTGACTAGCTTGGTCTGCAAAGCTATGGAAAGGATCATCATGGACCTCATAAATAAAGATATTGGGGACCTACAGACACTGGATCCTACCCAGTTCAGCTTTGTTAAGGGCAGATCCTGCCTCTTAAACCTGGTCGATTTCTTTGAAACAGTCACCAAGGCCATTGACGAGGGGAAGGTGGTCCACACAGCCTACCTGGACCTTGCAAAAGCCTTTGATACAATACCCCACTCGGGCATTATAGATAAGCTCACCAGCTTAAATATAAACACCTACGTCACTAGATGGGTTGCAAACTGGCTCAAGGACAGAACCCACATGGTTAGAATTGCTGGAGCCATGTCAGACTCCAAACCAGTTACAAGTGGCATCCCACAAGGCTCAGTCCTGGGACCTCTCTTGTTCGGTATATATTTCTCGGAGGTACAGGCTAACATGGAAGGACTGTGGCTGACCAAGTTCGCAGATGACTGCAAACTGGGCGCCATAATCAACTCTCCAGCTGACACAAGCATCCTACAAAAGGGCCTCATAGAAACAGACAACTGGTGCCAGAGCCATGGCCTCAAGCTAAACGCCAAAAAGTGTATAGTCATCCCCTTTGGCAAAAACAAAGTGCCCACAAATTACCACATAGGTGGTAATCCATTAAGTACGGAAGAAGTAATTAGGGACCTGGGTACCCAAGTTGATAGCAATCTCTCATTTGACAACCACGTGGCCAAAGTGGTTAGAAAAACATTTTATATAGCCCACCTAATCATGAAGGGATTCACATCTAGATCAGGGGAGGTCATCGTGCCTCTTTACTCATCCCTCATCAGGCCCATAATTGAGTACAATGCCCCTTTTGTGATGTACCTTACCAGACACCTGCAGCAATTGGAAAGACCCCAAAAGTACCTCACCAAGAGGATCAAAGGGCTCAAACAGATAGATGCCATATGCTGCCCGGTTAAAGAAACTCCAGCTCTACTCAGTGGCATACCGCCTGTTCAGAGGCGATCTGTGCCTGACGTATAAAGCCATGTCCAACCTGGAATTAATGGACATGCCGCACCTCAGAAAATCCAAATCCCATCGAGCTACGCGCTCGAGAAACTTGAACCTCAGCACTGAAATAAATAGGACATGCTGGAGGGACAGATTCATAACCCAGAGGCTCCCTTCACTCTGGAATAAAATCCCAGTCCAGGTTAGGCAGAGTCCCTCATTGACTCTCTTCAAGAGGAATCTTGATGAGTGGATGGGAGATTGTAGGTTTACCCTGGGTATCACTTCTGTGTCACTGTTAGACAGAGGCAGAGTATACTAACCTCGAAAAAGGGCATAGCAAAATTCATTTAAAATGGGTGGCGAAAGACAAACACATTCTGGCTAGGCTTATAAATGCCCTAGGGCAGATAGCCTAGTATGAACCTATGAACCTTTGAACCTAAAACCAAAATGGGGACTTGAGACATATCTTGGATCTCAGCAGTTTAAACCAGTATGTGAAACACTTGAAGATTTGAATGGTCACAGTTCAGTCCATTCTACTGGTATTGCATAAGGATGGTTAGTTTTTGCTCAGTAGATCTCCTGGATGTGTATTATCACATCAAAATAGATGGTCATTATCAATTCAGAGCCCTTCCCTTTGGCCTCACCACAGCCCTCAGGGTGTTCAAATGTATGGCAGTGGTAACAGCTCACGTGAGACTGCTGGGATTCTGGGTGTTTACATATCTAGACTACTGGCTCCTCTCTGCTCACACCAAGCCTCTACTGATTTAAGCCAGGTACTACTTGCTCCAACTATGTCTTCATCTGGGCATTACAGTGAACTACACTAAGTCTCAGCCCCCCCCCCCCACTCATGTCCTGTAGTTCATAGGTTCTTAGGTTGGTACTAGGCTGTCGGCCCTAGGGCCTATACAAGTCTAGCCATAACAGTTCCCTGGATATTTCTTCCCACAATATTTACTTCTCTGGACCCCTGGGTGAATTTCCTATCTCCCATCCAATCATCAAGGTTCCTTTTGAAGAGGGCCAAGGAGGTGCTCTGCTTGACATGTATGGGCAGTCTATTCCAGAGTATGGGGAGTCTCTGTGTCAGGAACCTATCCCTCCAGCATGTTTTGTTCATTGTGATAACAAGGTTTTGATCCCTGGAGCGTGTGGCCCTGAGGGATTGGGATTTCTTTAAGTGGAACATGTCCAACAGCTCAGGGTTTGACATGGCCTTGTATGTTAAGCAGCAAGTATGGTTCCCTTTCCTGTGGTCTCATCTAGTGCACCCTCTCTTGGGTGTTGGAGCCAGCTCAGAATCTTCTGTCTCATCCATCAGGGATGTCCCACCCAGACATTCGGACCCTCAGACTGACTTCATGTTTTCTCCACTTCCATTGATTGCTAGATAGTGCAGGTCTTCCTCCCTGGTTCAACACATCCTCATATCCTTTCAGAAGGATTTGACTGGGAAGATATATTAGAGCAAATGGAAGAGATTCCTCTGTTTAGGTCATCCAGAGGTGATTAGATCCCTTTTTGGCTCCTATTCCAACTATCTTAGATTTTCTTACTTCCATTTTTTAACAGTGGAGCTAGTTATTCTGCCGGCTCTGTCCTAGGGCCCCTCCTGTTTGGCATATACTTCTCAGAAGTACAGGCAAGCACAGAAGGGCTGTGGCTGACTAAGTTTGCAGACGACTGCAAACTGGGTGCTATAATAGAATCTCCGGCTGACATGGAGATCCTCCAGAAGGGCCTAAATGAGACTGATGCATGATGTCAAAGCCATGGTCTCAAGCTAAATGCAAAAAAAGGCGTAGTAATCCCCTTTGGAAAAAACAGAGTACCTGCAAACTACAACATAGGAGGTAATCCCCTGAAATCTGAAGAAGAAATAAGGGATCTAGGGTCCCAAGTAGATAGTCAGCTTTCCTTTGATAACCATGTTGCCAAAGTGGTTAGAAAATCCTTCTATGTGACCCATCTGATTACGAAAGGGTTTGCATCAAGATCTAAGGATGTAATGGTGCCCCTCTACTCTTCCCTCATCAGACCCATTATTGAGTACAATGCACCAATTGGAATGTACCTGGCTAGACATCTCCAGCAGCTGGAGAGACCACTGAGGTACCTAACCAAGAGGATTACTGGCCTTAAACAGTTGCCCTATGCAGCACGATTGAAAAAGCTAAGACTGTTCTCTGTTGCATACCGCTTTCTCAGAGGCGATCTCTGTCTAACGTACAGAGCCATTTCCAACCCAGAATTGTTGAACATGCTCCATCTTAGCAAAACCAAATCTACTCGAGCTACACACTCTAGGGATATAAACCTCAACACAACAATGAATAGAACATGCTGGAGGGATAGATTCCTTCGCAGAGACTTCCCTTACTATGGAACAGGGTCCCGAGCTACATAAAACAGAGCCCCTCACTATCACTCTTCAAGAGGAACCTTGATGAGTGGATGGGTAACAGAAAGTTCACACCGGGGATCACACCAACAGCACTACTAGATAGGGGCCAAGGGTACTAGCTGCTAGTACAAGGGTCTAGGGAACTACTAAAGGGGCGGTGAATACCGCACAATGTGGCTGGGCTAATATATGCCTTTGGGCAGATAGCCCAGTACCAACCTATGAACCTATAAAGCTTGCAGGTATCTCAAAATTTCATGAAGGACATAGCCATTCCTCTCTGACATCATCTAGATTATGCAAAACCTTTCCCAAGGGTACCTTTTTACTCTGAACCCCTATTAAGGACCCTACTCTTGCATGGGATTTAACTATATTTCTTCAAGCCCTGACCCAGTCCCCCTTTGGGCCAGCTGCCAAGGTGGCCTTGAAGTTTTAGTCTTGGAAAACTGTTTTTCTGAATCTGATCAAATCAGCCAGATGGGTATCAGAATGGGTATCAGAACTTCAGGCTGTCTCTTCTAAGCCACTATACCTGATCTTTCACAAGGATAGGGTGCCTCTACATACTAAACTTTCCTTTCTACCTAAAGTGTCTTCAGAAACAGCTATTAATACACAGTCCATTAATCTTCATGTTTTCTTTCAAATGTTTAGAATAAAGGAGAATACATCCTGCACCTTTTGGATGTTCATAGACAGCTTAGATTCTGTCTCCACAGAACAAAAGATTTCAGGAAATCAAACCAACTATTGTTTGTCTTTTCAAAACTTATGCTGGGTAAATCAATTTCAAAGTTGACGTTAGCCAAATAGCTCACTGAATGATTTTAATTGATTATAAGAAGGCTCATTCCACTAGATCTCTGGCAACATGCTCCGCTTTCTGGTCCAGAGCTGTTATAGATGACATTTACAAAGCAGCCACTTAGTCTAACACTCATACCTTCATTGCTCACTACAAATTGTTCATCATTTCTGGAAACAGAGCAGTGTTTGGTTCTACTCAGCTCCAGAATATCCTTCCTTGAAGACTACCTTGGGGTTTTCTATAGCTGAGGACTCTTCCCCATTAGTTTAGGAACAGATGAAAAAGACAACGTCAGATACAAAAGTTATGTACTAATTACAATAATGCATCTATGTTGTCTGTTTTCATCCTTCCTCAACCATCTGCCCTCCAACCTCCTTCCTTCTTCAGAAATGTTTATTCCCTGGTCTCCTAGTTTGACCTAAGGTGTGTCATATTGCCTGTCTATTGATGAGCTCCTGTCCTTTCTTCCTCCTCTTTCCTTCTATCTTGCAGTCTGACTGGAATTTTATCGGTGGTTATATTGTATTATTACCCACCTTTGTGCTATACACAGTGATGTACGCTGAATGGAGGGTAAACTCGATCTGAGTTAATTCTAGCTAAAAAAGAGGATTATAGGTAAGGGGAGGAGCTCGAGCTTTAGAGTCAAGTCTTTACAAGTGGCCAAAGTCAGATCCGCATCTCATCAGCTGAGGAAGGACAAAAACAGACAACACAGATGCATCTTTATGGTCAATACATAACTTTTATCTTTCCCCAGAACTAAGGACTCTCTAATATGTCTGTATGGCTATTTACAAGACTCCCCCTTCCACTCTGGCTAGCCCTAAATCCATCAAGGTTACTTTTGACAATGGGATTCTCTTCCTCATTTTTGAGGTATTCACCATCACTTGCCAGACTTAACTCTTCTTTCCCTCTAGTCATGGAGTATACACTCTCACAGAGGTTTTAGAACCCTCCCCTTCCTCGTTTAGGAGAAGGTTTTATTCAAAATTGCTTCTTATACCAAGTTCTAATTGGGTTTACTATCATGTCGTCGAGACAGACTGAGTCGAATACATTTCGTGCGAAGTCCAAACCTCGAACGCTGGCAGTGTTGAACACCAATAATGTGGAAGTAGAAATCTTGCCTGCATCTTGACCCATGTTAGGGCTCGTCCCAAAATTGCATTCAATTTGTAATTCGATATTACTGGATTTCAACGCTGTCAGTTGTTGTGGTCATGGGTCGATGATTCGACCATTCGACCGAGTCTGTCTCGACAACATGATAGTAAACCTGTAATTGTTATCCTTTAATTTCCTTTTGAGTTTTCTAGTAGCCTTAGATTTTAAAAGATGCATATTATTATATTCCTATATCCACATTTCAGAATTTTCTAAAGCTTTCCTGATTCTGGAGAACATTTTTAGTTTCTCTGTGTTTATCTGTTGTCTGTCCACTGCTATAAGGGTATACACAAAGTGTCTTGCTGCTGTGATAGCCTACTGCAGATTGCAGGGTGTTAACATTGTTCCTTATTAAGATGACTTGCCCTTCTTTGGAAAGTATTTTTCAAAGTGTCAGGAATCTCTCACTTGGGTGAGGGATCTCCTACAAAAACTGGGATTTCAAGAGAATAAACAAATGCCTTGTATAACTGATTCTCACATGATTGTTTTCCTAAGGTGTCTCTAGAACACCTCTGTGCAAGCAGCTTTTCTTCCACAGGTAGAAGTAGATCTATATCTAGGTTTAATCTGGAGTTTTTCTACTTTGGTTCTTAGGCTGGTACTAGGCTATCGGCCCTAGGGCCTATACAAGCCTAGCCATAACAATTCCCTGGATATTTCTTCCCAAAATATTTACTTCCCTGGACCCCTGTCTAGCAGGGCTCCTGACGTGATCCCTGAGGTGAATTTCCTATCTCCCATCCAATCGTCAAGGTTCCTTTTGAAGAGCGCCAAGGAGGCGCTGTGCTTGACATATATGCGCAGTCTATTCCAGAGTATGGGGAGTCTCTGGGTCAGGAACCTATCCCTCCAGCATGTTTTGTTCATTGTGATGACAAGGTTTAGATCCCTGGAGCTTGTGGCTCTGAGGGATTGGGATTTCTTTAAGTGGACCGTGTCCAACAACTCATGGTTTAACATGGCCTTGTATGTTAAGCAGAGATCGCCCTTGAGTAGACGATATGCCACAGAGTATAGCTGGAGTTTTTTTAGACGGTCAGTATAGGGCATCTTATTTAGGCCTGTGGTTCTTTTAGAGAGGTATTTCTGTGGCCTTTCCAGCTGTTGCAGATGCCTTGTGAGGTACATACCAAATGGGACATTGTACTCTATAATGGGTATAATGAGGGATGAGTACAGTGGGACAATGACCTCCTTTTTTCTTGATGAAAAGCCCTTAGTGATGAGGTGTGCCACATAGAAGGATTTCCTGACTGTTGTGGCGATGTGGTTATCGAAGGTGAGACCACTGTCCACCTGTGTCCCTAAGTCTCTCATCACAATTTTGGTGTTTAGTGTACAGCCACCTATGTGGTAATTCATGGGTACATGTTTTTTTCCCAGAGGGGATAACTATACAATCTGAAGTTGTTAATCTTCTTCCTATTCATCATTGATGGGTTCGGTTCCGAGCACTTGGAACCGAGTCGGCCTTATACCAACCTTGTGTGCACCAAAAACTCTTGAGCTAAGCTGCTACCCACAATGCCCTTTGCTCAGTTACCTCAGATCTTGTTTTCTGTGCAGCCATATAGCAGCATTTCACCAAGCTCTCCGGCTAAATGTTTTTTTCAGATGTATTTACAAGTTTTGTAAAAGTTTTCTCTTTTGATAATCTGTTTTTGATTTCTATATTGCTTCAGCTCTATCCACATGTATTTCTCTCTTACGATTGTTGGTATTTTCTTGCTATTTCTAAATGTGAGAGCGTTCAATCTCGCCGTTTGTTCTTACACACGGGTTCGGAGCCGATCCTCGGCTCCGAGTCGGCCGCATAGCAAAGCTCTGCATCTAAGAGAAGCTCGAGACCAGGCTATATCCCACAATCCTCCCTGCCATTACTCAGATCTAGTTTGCCGCTGCAACAGGTCACATCGCTACAGAGAGCTCGGACCAGAGATTAGTTGTTAGACAGATAAGATAGTCTTTTTTTTCTTCTTTTTCTTCTTTCAAAGTTATTATTCTCCTATAGTTTTTTGTGGATATTTTATATTTTATATACTATAGTGTGTTTGTGTGTTTTTTATAGTTAGTTTTTCTATAGGTTTCCCTTTGGGGCCTACCCTTACCTAACTGTAAATTCCTTTAAAATTAAACTATTAATCCTTTTAAGTTATGTCTGAAAAAGCCAAGTCTGGCTTCAAAAGGTGTCAGTGTGGACAGAAAATGTCCATCACTGACAACCACACTTCCTGCGTCTACTGTCTTGGCCCTCTCCACTTGCAAGAGGATTGCTCTATTTGCCATTCCTTCAGTGGGAGGGTCATGACAGATAGACGCAGGAAACTTATTGATAGGGGCTTCTTAAGCCTGCCTTCCAAGAGGCCTTGGACAAGTCTGACCAGGCTTCTAAGTCTTGAAGGGTCGAAGATGTCGGAGCCCATGTCATCGGCTCCGAGTACATCTTCTAGAGTTCATTCGCCGGTTCCACAGACTTCGGGCCGGCGTCGAGCTTGTCTCTCACTGAGCCCCAGGTCTTGGAACCAGTGTCGGAACTACCGCCACCGTCTATTCTTCGGTCGGTGCCATCTTCGGCCCCTTCGATCCGTTCTTCCAGACCATTATCTGATACTGATGTGGATCGTGTCGTGCAGAAACTTATGGAGAACACGGCCCTTTCCAAATTGATTGCAGTTTCCTCCCAGTTGGTGTCGAAACTAGAAGGCCTTCCTTTATCTCCAACAGGTCCTCCTTCGAGACCCATCCAGTCTTCGGAGCCGGAAGAGGATGAGCCGATGATAGTGGAGCCCTTGGTGCCGAAACCGTCCATTGCACGATCGACACCATTTACCTCGACTCAATCGGAACCAATAGGTGAGTCACGGAGTCGACGATCTCTCCTTGGTTCCGGGACCGAGAGTTTTACCGACCTTTCGGTTCCGACTCTCCCTCTCAGGGCCTCGGCGCAGATCGGCTCGGCTCCGTCCTCGGGGTCGAGACCCATGGGCCCCGTGTCTCGGATTCTTCCATGTTCTTCGGAACCGGGGGAGTCCTCGACCCGAGGTTCAGGGTGTTTTGACCTTATGAGGAAGGTTTTGTCTACACAGACAACCACTACATCGGACGTGTCTTCTCCCTCCCTTAAGGAGCCGCTCTCTGTTTCTGTTCCCATGACACATCCAAAGCGTGGAGCACCATTGTCTCAGCCATCCCTAGAGGATGCCCCCTGTTCCTCGGAGGCCTCACCGGAATCCCCCTCCGATGAGGTCCCGAGGAAAAGATTGTGCAAGAGGAGGCACTTAGACTCCCCACAGGAATCTCTAACTTCTGACACTGACTTGGATGAGTCAGAGGGGTCCCCAAAATCCCCCTCCGAGGATGTCTCATTTGCGGACATCTTGGAGATATTAAAACAGAGGGGTGATTGGCAGTCCCTAGCCCCCACTGAGGACGAGTCGGTGTTGCTGAAGGCATTTGGTGCTCAACCTTCTACCTCCTGGGTTACTCCGCCCTTCGATGAGTTAATGGATTTAATTGCTCGAAGGGCGTGGGAGACACCGGACACAGTGGAACCGGTCCCTCGAAAACCAAGTAAATTTATTACTGCTCCCCAGGACAAGACCTATCTCACAAAAGGAGTCCCCGTTGACGCTATGGTGGTGGCCGCAGCCACTAAAAAGGAGATGTCGGAGTCTTCCTCTTCTGTTCATCCTCCTAATAAGGATTCTAGGACTATGGACAGATACGGGAAGCGCATTTTTAGTTCAGCGATTTTTTTCCATGCGTTCGCTAAACTATTTGACACATTTTACATGACTACAGAGGGATCTCATTAAGGAGCTCAGAGATTCCCTCCAGGGTAACACAGATGCTGCTGTTTTAGATAAGGTGACAGCACAACTTAACACCCTTACCTCTGTAGTGAACTCGTCCATGAGGCTCATCTCGTATGCGGCTGAAGGGTCGAGTAGGGCCGCAGCTTCAGCGATTGCTCTACGAAGACAATCCTGGATGCGGCTGTGCTCTTTTGCAGAAGCCTTCAAGTCTTCTTTCGCCAACGCCCCCTTTGATGGTGCCACTCTTTTTGGGCCCAAAGTGAAAGAGACATTAACTCGGTGTGAGCAGGAAGGAAAGACTCTGTCTGCTGTCGGAGTCCGTTTTTCCGTTCCATCCAGACCGTACCCCAAAGGGCAACGAGGCGGAAAAATGTGGTTCCGTAGAACTCAGGGATCTTTCCAGGCCACACAGAGTGAACCCCCCCCCAGAGGCAGAGGGGGGGGCAGACATGGAAGACGCCGCCCCGGCGGCAGAGGGGGTCCGCAGAACCAAGGCGACAGGGATACTATCCCTGGTAAGCCTTTCCAGCACTCCTGAATGGGGGCCCGACTGTCCTGCTCTGGAGGCAGTCGGGGGTCGCTTGGCTTTATACCCACAGGCCTGGCAAACTCTCACCTCAGACTCCTGGGTAAAAAGCATTGTAACCAGAGGATACAAAATACCCCTTATGTCAACTCCACCCCAACAAAGAAGGTCTCCAGATGTGCCACCCCGTCTGCGAGGCCAAGCAGCAATAGAAATTTCAAAGCTGCTCAAAAAGAGTCATTCAGCCAGTCCCGGCGGACCAAAAAGGATCCGGAACTTACTCAAGGTTCTTTTTAGTTCCGAAAAAAACAGGGGACTGGAGACCCATTTTGCATCTCAGCAATCTCAATACCTTCGTGAAGAAGGAAAAATTCCGGATGGTCACGCTTCAATCGATCCTTCCATTTTTACAGAAGGACGACTGGATGTGCTCGATAGATCTCAAGGACGCGTACTACCACATCAAGATGGCCAGAACGTCCAGAGATCACCTGCGCTTCCGGCTGGGAGTCAGTCATTTTCAATTTCGAGCCCTGCCCTTTGGGCTCACCTCAGCCCCCAGGGTATTCACCAAATGCATGGCAGTGGTAGCGTCTCACTTGAGATGTCTAGGATTCCGGATGTTTCCCTATCTGAACGACTGGCTCCTCACCGCCACCACTGAGCATCTCCTCATACAAGCAAGAAACTATACAGTCAACCTTTGTTCCCACCTAGGGATTTCCATAAACTTCAAAAAATCTGTCTTACTGCCCTCACAGCATATTTCATTTATCGGAGCGGACCTAGATACGCGTTTAACATTGGTAAAGCTCCCTCAAGTAAGGGCTTCATCCCTCAAGGAACAGGTTCTTCTTCTGCTGCAATGCAGGAAAGCCCCGGCCAAATTGGTGTTGAAAGTTTTGGGACTCATGGCAGTGTCCCTGATTGCGATTCCCATGGGAAGGTTGCACATGAGGCTCCTCCAATGGCTGCTGTTCACGCAGTGGTCATTCCAACAGTTACCCCTAAAGTACGAGATCCTGATAACAGATTCTTGCAAGCGAGACCTCTCATGGTGGGTGTCCAGCCAGGATCTCACTATGGGTCGTCCATTTGTTCTACCAAATCCGACAGCCACTATAACCACGGACGCTTCCCTGATAGGGTGGGGGGGACTTTTTCAGGGAAGAACAGTCCAAGGGGAATGGTCCAACATCGAGTACAACCTGCACATAAATGTTCTGGAAATGAGGGCAGTGTTCTTGGCGTTGCAACACTTTCAAACCCTCCTACCTCTAGGGACAGTAGCAGTTCAGACAGACAACATGTCTGTAGTCTGGTACATAAACAAACAAGGGGGAACCAGATCTTACCCATTATGCAGAGAGGCCATGAGAATTTGGCAATGGGCAGAGTCCACGGGTCGCTTTCTGATAGCAACGCACATCCCGGGGTCATCCAACGTCATTGCGGACAGGTTGAGCAGAGCCATCCTGTTACCTCACGAGTGGTCCCTCAAACTACAAGTGGCAGAAAGAATTTTCCGCAAATGGGGCCAGCCTTGCTGTGATCTATTCACCTCCCCGATGAATACCAAATGCAGAAGCTATTTTGCCCTTCTACCCCCTCCAGGCGATGTCCCCAGGGACGCACTGATACACGATTGGCCCCGGGTCTCCTATATGCATTCCCACCTATCCCCTTGATTCCCAGATTTCTCCAGAAAGCCATGAATCTGGAAAGGACAATTATACTCATAGCCCCATTCTGGCCTCGACAGATATGGTTCCCCTTTCTTCGAGCCCATCAAACAGAGGAACCTTGGATCCTGGACCCAGTACCAGATCTACTGACACATTCGTCGGGAGTTCCTCACCCGTCTCTTCTATCCCTCAAACTAGCAGCTTGGCTGCTCCACTTCCCCGCCTAGCCAGGTCTGATCTACTTTCTCCGGCAGTGCAGCGCATTTTGGTTGCCTCTCATAAGGCTTCCACCACAAAACTTTACAACAATAAATGGAAACGCTTTGTGTACTGGGCATCTAGTCAACACTTGGACCCCCTGGTTGCTCCTTTACATAAAGTTCTAGAATTTCTTTCCATCCTTTTCCATGAAGGGGCCTCTACTTCCACATTAAGAGTGCAGTTGGCTGCCATATCCAACTTCCATGTTGGTGAGGACGGTTCTTCTATTATGTCCCACAGGCTTTGTAAAGCTTTTATGAAAGGTTCCTTCCATCTTCGACCTCCCGTCAGCGACCCCTTATTCCCATGGAATTTAAATTTGTTGTTGTCACAACTAATGTTACCACCTTTCGAACCAGCCTCTTCTTGCCCCCTGAAGTTTCTGTCATAGAAGACTCTTTTTCTTGTAGCGGTTACTTCAGCTCGGAGAGTGTCAGAGCTGCAAGCACTGTCAATTAAACCGCCTTACTTAATTTTTCACCCAGATAGAGTTTCTTTACGAACAAATCCATCCTTCCTTCCTAAGGTATGTTCTGTCATAAATATTAATCAGTCCATTGAACTCCCTACTTTCTTCAAGAACCATACCAGCAAGTTGGAATATATGTTGCACAAGTTAGATGTCCACAGACAACTCAGATTTTATTTAGACAGGACTAAAGAATACAGAAAAACAGATCAACTTTTTGTTGCATTTGCAGACAATGTAAAGGGCATGGCAGTTACAAAACATACGCTTTCTAAATGGCTTACTGATTGTATAGCCTTTGTGTATTCTAAGTCAAATCAGGCCTTACCCACCAAACCAAAAGGCCATTCTACTAGGTCCGTCTCCACTTCCTTGGCTCATGCAGCTCGCCTGCCTTTGGACACGATTTGTGCAGCAGCCACGTGGTCTAAACCACATACTTTCATCGCTCATTATAGGGTTGACAAAGCCTCCAAAGACAGGACATCCTTTGGTTCCACTGTGCTCAGGAACGTTCTTCCATGAGTCACTCAGGGTGACGGAGCTAGGGACGCTACCCGTGTGTAAGAACAAACGAGATTGAACACTCTCACATAAAGAAGTTATGTTCTTACCATAACGTTCCATGTGGAGTGTTCATCTCGCCTTTGTTCTTACATTCCCCCCCTTCCCTCCCTCACGTGTTTGGAAGAACGAGTAGGACTAGAGTCTGGTCCACATGTCTTTACCTCTTCCGGGTATGTTTCGTTACCCCTAGTTGGTTTGTCAGTGAGATGGTGTCTCTAAATTTTTTCTTTTGTGGCAGTATGTAGCCTTAGCACCTCAGGGTTATTGTTATTCTGGTTTGCTTGCAAACTAGATCTGAGTAATGGCAGGGAGGATTGTGGGATATAGCCTGGTCTCGAGCTTCTCTTAGATGCAGAGCTTTGCTATGCGGCCGACTCGGAGCCGAGGATCGGCTCCGAACCCATGTGTAAGAACAAAGGTGAGATGAACACTCCACATGGAACGTTATGGTAAGAACATAACTTCTTTTTTTCTACCCTTGCGGTATCTTGTTACCATTGTTGGTATTTCCTTTCTCTCTTCTTCATTTCCTCTCTTTCCTCACTCTTTCCCTTTTGTGTGAGAGTGTATTCTGGGATGTCTGAAAAGAAGGGAACTACAGGGTTTAAACACTGCTCTTCTTGCAGTGGTAAACTACCGAATAGTGACCTCCATGAAGATTGTATGTACTGTTTGGGGGTTCCGCATTTGTCGGTGAAACCCCCGTGTGATATTTGTGCTAGTTTCAGTCAGCGAATGCTGAATGAACATCGTAACAAACTGATTTTAAAGGGCCTACTTGCTTTGTCTTTTTTGGAGGCTATTTCTGCGACAGAGGTCTCATCCTCTCCTTCCTTGGACAAGAAATGTCCTTGCTTGGACCTCTCTTCACCGGCTGGTGACATAGGTAAAAGTCTCAAGCACAAGGCCAATAAGTCCTCATCTGAACACTGTTCTGACTCCTCAGTGCCGACTACTACATCAGCTCCAAGCTCGGCTCCAGCGTAGTTTACTGAGGTAACATTGGCACCTACTCCGGCACCGACGACTACGACACCGTCTACTGCCTTGGTACCGACCAGCTTATCAGTTTCTCTTTCAGCACCGACATTACCCATTTCTGCTCCGATATCAGTTCCGACTACCTTGGAACCATTTTTGTCATCCTCCCCTATTGTAACTTCGGCTCTGAGCCCGTTCACGACTCCAGCCATACCATTGTTACCACTTTCAAAACTGGAATCAGTGCCGTACTGTGACACACCACGGACCTGATACTCATCTACTGTGGACCCGTTTTCCAGACAAGCATGCAGCCTGATTCCCCCCTGAATTGGATGTGGTACACTTTTTGACCAGCTGCTGACCGCCAGGGGAATTTCAAATCCACCTAGACCCTGTCCCACTCCAGACTTTGGGTCTTTTTCTCCAGCAACACCTACTTACTCTCCTCCCTTGGATCCCTCGGTTCCAAGGCTCATTTATCCAACTTTTACTAGAGGACTCCCTTCCTCGGTGCCGACAATGACTCTGTCTGAGGCCCTGAGACCCCTTTGGGTGTCGGTTCCGTCGGAACCCACCTTTCCTCAATCTCATGCTTAGGGGGTGGAACGTCCGGTTCCGGTCCCGGTTCCAACAGTTTTGTCAGTCCCGACTTCGTATTCGAGGGTGACTACCGCTCCAAGTCTGCTTGAGGCTCCGTCCCCAGGGGTGGACCGTCTGGAGCGGGGTGTGACCCCTGTTCCAATTTTGACTTCTTCGGTTCCGGGCTCCCACTCCTCTTCGGGTGGGCCTGCTTTCCAGGTGATGGAGAGGGCACTTGCTGCTAGCAGTCCTCCTCCATTGGTTATCCCCCCTGTTCCTTCTGAGCCACAGTTGTCAAAGGCCACGCCCCCAGGTCTCTGAGAGCACAAGGTCCAGGAAACCCCTGTTCAGGGTATTTCCCTTTCTGAGTCTTCTTCGGATGCTCCCTCTGAAGAACCCCCTCGGGAATGGGTGTGTAAGAGGAAAGACAAGGACTCCCAAGAGGAGTCTGTCACAGAAGATGTGGACTACGATGATGGGGAAGGGTCCCCATGGTCACCCCCTGACAATGTCTCCTTCGGAGACATCATGGAAATTTTAAAACAGAGGGGTGACTGGAAGTCCTCCAACTCTTCCTCAGAGGAATCCATATTCCTGCAGGCCTTTCGCTCTCAGCACTTTACTTCTTGGGTGATCCCCCCGCTGATGAGTTGGTTAAACTCATCTTGCAATGCTCTTGGAAGAACCCTGACTCCGTTGAGGCCATCCCCAGGAGAGCAGACAAAGTACTCTCCCCTCCAGAGGATCAACCCCATTGGTCCAGAGGTTTGCCAGTGGACGCTATGGTGATGGTGGCAGCCATGAAAAAGGACCTTGCAGAAGAGAATCCTGCTGTTCAACCACCCGACAGAGAGTCCTGGGCAGTGGACAGGTTAGGGAAGTGAGTCTTTGCATCAGCGACCTTCACAGTTAGGTCTCTGAACTTTCTGGCACATTTTATGAGGCTCCAGAGAGATCTTATCTACGAACTCTCCGGAACTCTCGTGGGCCAAATATCAGATGGAGCACAAGATAAAGTTGCTTCCCAACTTGCCACCCTAGAATCAATATCTAATTCATCCATGAGGTTGCTGTCACACGCAACCGAAGGAGCAACTAGAGCTGCGGGTGCAGGCGTAGTCATGAGACGCCATGCCTGGATGCGCATTTGCGACCTCACGGTCTCCTTCAAGTCTTCCTTTTTAAATGCCCCTATCGAGCCATCTGCTCTGTTCGGTGCTAAGGTCAAGGATACATTAGCCAGGTGTGAACAAGATGGGAAGACCTTGTCTGCCATTGGCCTGCACTTTTCCAAACCTCAGCGTTCCTTCTCTAGGAATCAGAGATGCAGAAAGATGTGGCACAAAAAGTCTCAAGGTCCTTTCCGAGATGCACATAGTGAGGACCCCCCAAAGGCAGAGGGGGTTCCAATAATGGAATATGTCCCTTTTGGGGCAGAGGGGGTCCCCAAAACCAGGGCTCCAGAGATTCCTTCTTGGGTTGACCATATCAGCGCTCCTGAGGCACTGCCCGATTGCTTTCCTTTGGAAGCAGTCGGGGCAAGTTTTTCTTTGCACCAAGCTGCCTGGCTCCCCATTGCGAATGATTAGTGGGTGCAGAGAGTCATTACCAGATGCTACCATATTCCCCTAATAACTTATCCAAGACCTCCGAAATCTCTTCCTGATGTTCCACCCAGTCAAAGGGAGGAGGCAGCTTCCGAAATATGAAAGCTATGTCAAAAATGAGCCATCCAACAGGTCCCCCCAGATCAGTGTGGATCAGGGTTTTACTCAAGATTCTTTTTGGTGCCAAAGAAAACTGGGGACTGGAGGCCCATCCTGGATCTCAGCCAATTAAACAATTTGGTAGTTCAGACCAAGTTCCGCATGGTCACGATTCAATCCCATCCTCCCCTTTCTGCGGGAGGTTGTGTGGATGTGCTCATTAGATCTTCGGGATACATATTACGATATCAAGATGGACAAGTGCTCCAGGAGCCTCTTTCGCTTCCGGTTGGGAGCCAATCGCTACCAGTTCAGGGCCCTGCCTTTCGGTCTCTCGACTGCCCCCAGAGTGTTCACGAAATGTCTTGCAATGGTAACACCTCATCTGAGACTTCAGAGATTTCAGGTGTTTCCATACCTAGACGACTGGCTCCTCTCTGTCCCCACCAAGCGTCTTCTGGTCAGGGCCCTCCGCTACACACTGGCTCTAGTGGAGTCATTAGGCATCACCATACATTGGGAGAAATCAAATCTGCAATCATCACAATAACTGGAATTCATTGGGGCAATATTCAACACCCAGTCAAGCCTGATCTCACTTCCACTCCACAGGCTTCAGAGACTAAGGGCACAGGTTCAGGCAATACTCTGTCGAAGCAAGGTGTCTGCAAGGGAAATCCTCTAAGCCTTGGGATCTATGGCTGCAGCCATCCCCATAGTTCCCTTAGCTAGACTCACATGAGATTACTACAGTGGCTCCTTCAGCCCAGTGGCTATCCTTCAGGCCCAGTGGATACCCAGTCTTCACCACCTGAGCTCATATATTCTCATCACCAGCATTTGCAAACAAGATCTCCTCTGGTGGATGAGTGCAGACGAAAATCTTTGGTGACGCCCCTTCCAGGTTCCACAGCCCAGTGCCACGGTGACCACAGATGCTTCCCTGATGGGGTGAGGGGGTCCACTTCCAGGGAAAGTCAGTCCAAGGGGTGGGAGGTTGGCATAATGGTTAAGGTGCTTACTTTAGAAGCACAAGATACAGGGTTTGATTCTCACATGGGGTAATTGGTTAGACTTAAAATGGCCCATGAGGGCAGTTAGCCTAGTACTAATCTATGAACCTAATCTGATCTATGAACCAAGGCACATGGTCCAATGTGGAGGCCAGTTTGCATATCAATGTCCTGTAGTTAAGAGCGATGCTATTGGCGTTGCAAACTTTTCATCTGCTCCTTCCGTCCGGAACAATTGCTGCCCAGTCAGACAACATGTCCGTGGTCTGGTACATAAATAAACAAACAGGGAGGGACCAAATCTTACCTCCTATGTTGCGAAGCCATGAGATTCTGGCAGTGGGCGATAGCTTCCAACCGCTTTCTGATCGCAATGCATATCCTGGGGAGCTCCAACGTGATTGCGGACAGACTGAGCAGATGCATTCTTCATCCTCACGAGTGATCTCTCAACCCGAGTATGGCAGCGGAAATTTTTAGCCGTTGGGGCCAGGCATGCTGCGACCTTTTCGCCTCCCCTTCAAACACAAAATGCAGCAGCTACTTTGCCCTCTTTCCCCATCTCGGGGAATCACCGAAAGACGTTCTAATCCACGATTGGCTCACGGGTCTCCTTTATGCTTACCCTCCGATTCCTCTGATTCTCCTTGTTCTACAGATAGCTATTCGGTTGAGAAACAAATTGATCCTCATTGCCCCGTTCTGGCCTCATCAAGTGTGGTTTCCCTTCCTTCAATCTCATCTGTTACAACCTCCTTGGATCCTAGACACTCTCCAGGACCTCATATCTCACCCACAGGGGCTAACTCCCCCAAATCTGTCCAGTCTCAAGCTGACAGCTTGGTTTCTCCACTTCCGTTAGTTGCCAAGCAGGAAATCCCCTCTCCACCCATCCAGGATATGATCTTGGCCTCTCATAAACCATCCACCAGGAACCTTTATAGGGATAAATGGAAAAGATTCTCTATTTTGTCACGTAATCAGAAGATAGATCCGTTATCAGCCCCCATAGCCACTACCCTTCATTATCTGGCTGAACTGTTTGACAAAGGGGCCTCAGCTTCCACCTTTCGAGCCCATCTAGCAGCTGTTTCCAACCTCCATAATGGGTCTGAAGGAGTGCCACTTACCTCCTCTCGCCTTTGCAAGACTTTCCTCAAGGGTATTTTTCACAGCAGGCCCCCCATCAGACAGCCGGTGGAGGCATGGAATCTGTCCTGGGTTCTGCAGGCTCTCTCTCTGCCCCAGTTTGAGCCGGCTGCGACATGTGATCTAAAATTCCTATCATAGAAATCCTTATTCCTGGTGAATATAACTTCAGCCAGAAGAATTTCTGAATTACAAGCATTATGTACCAAGAGCCCTTATCTGATTTTTCATAAGGACAGAGTATCACTTCGTACTAACCTATCCTTTCTCCCCAAAGTGGTCTCTGATTTTTTGATTAACCAGTCCATTGAGCTCCCTGTGTTTTTCCCAAATTACTCTAACAAGGGAGAATACTGCCTACATTCCTTGGATGTTCATAGACAATTATGTTTCTGTCTGGACAGAACTAAATCCTTTCGCAAGTCGGACCAAGTTTTCATTTCCTTTGCGGGCCCTAGAATGGGAGGTGCAGCATCGAAAGTTACTTTGTCTAAATGGCTCAGGGATTGCATTGCCTTCACATATTCACTTACGGAGGGATTGAAGCCTGGCCAAATCAAAGCTCACTCAACTAGGGCTATTGCAGCATCTGTTGCCTTCCACTCTAGGGCCTCCATGGATGACATTTGTGCAGCTGCCATTTGGGATAATCCCCACACCTTTATCAAGCATTACAAATTGGATCTGATCTCCAGGGGAAGAGCAGCCTTTGGCTCAATGGTTCTCAGGAATGTTCTTCCATAAGGGCCACCCAGGTTCTCCAGGTAGCTGTGGACTCGGTCCCATTAGTGATGAATAGGAAGAAGATTAACAACTTCAGATAAAGAAGTTATGTCTTACCATAACGTTCCATCCCAGTTATTGATTTTCCTCCAGTCATCACACCCTCCCACCGACCCCCTCCTGAGGTTCCTGGCAGATCTTCTGGGTCTTTGTGGTGTATTAGGGTTTCTGCACAGAGATGGCCCCTGACTTATTCTTCTTCTATATGTTGCATGCAAACTCGATCTGAGGTAACTGAGCAAAGGGCATTGTAGGTAGCAGCTTAGCTCGAGAGTTTTTGGTGCACGCAAGCTTGGTATAAGGCCGACTGATGACTGGAAGAAGATCAACAACTCAGATGGAATGTTATGGTAAGACATAACTTCTTTTTTCTTGGCATTATGCTTGCGCCCATGGCTCTGGCACCAAGCATCTGTTTCTTTAAGGCGCTTTTGTAGAATATCCACATACTTTGGGGATTCAATAAGGGTTCCCTAACTTTGTTAGCCAGAGTCCCTCAGTGTTGGCCTGTACTTCCGAGAAGTAGATGCCAAACAAGAGCGGTCCGAGGACTGAACCCTGAGGTACTCCACTTGTCACTTGTCTGGAGCTGGATTTGGAGTCGGCTACTTTTACAATCTGGGTTCTGTCAGTAAGCCAGTTGGCAACCCATCAAGTGACATAGGGATTTATGCCCAGCTTAGTAAGTTTATCCATGATTCCAGATTGAGGGATGGTGTAGAAGGCCTTGGTGAGGTCCAGATAGGCCTTATCCTCGTCCACAGCTCTGGAGACTGATTTGAAGAAGTCAATCAGGTTCTGGAGACAAGATCGGCCCTTCACGAACCCAAACTGGGTGGGGGGGGGTCCAGTGTTGAAGGTTGCCAATGTCCTTGTTTATAAGTTCCATGGTAATGCATTCCATGCCCTTGCAGATCAGGCTAGTCAGACTGATGGGACGGTAGTTCCCAGGATCCAAGGTGGATCCCCCCTTGTGGAGTCTGAAAACTGTAGCTGTGCGCCACTCAGTGAGCACGAAGCCTGAGGTGAGGCTATGATTAAACATGACACTTAGGTGAGGTGCCAGTTCATTTTGTAGTTCATGTAGTACACAGCCCGGGATGTCATCTGGTCCCATGGATGCTGTATTCTTAGCTTTGGAGAGAGCGGTTTCTACCTTTGTGGCCGTGATTACCGGAATTTGGCAATCTTTTGGTATTATGCCTTACATACCAGATTAACATTAACATTAGACTACAGGTTCAGCAAGAGAATTCCTCAGGATTCTGGGTCTCATGGCATATGTGATTTTTATGATAACATTTTCAGGATTCCACATAACAAAAATCTGTTGTTACCTGTAATGTTTATGGTCTCAACATTTAAATCCCCTGACTTTTCAGTTTCCAGTTTTTTTTCCCTAATTTAAGTCCCCTATTCTCTCCCCCAGTTCCAACACAGTCAGTTGCTACAGATGCCTCGGATTTTGTTTGGGGAGCAATGTTTATAGGGATACAAAGATCAAGGTCTTTGTAACAGACAAAACAGACCATAATACATAAAAATAAAAGAGATTTTGGAGTTTAGACCCAGTAGCACCACCCGTCCTATTATTTGAAATCCGGGTGCTGGCATTTGTAAAAAGAATGCTAATCTGGTATGTAAGGCAGTTACCTTTCAACCCAGTTTCCCCTATCTTCTCTTACACCTTCTACTTAATCTGTAACCACAGATGCTCATTCATTACTTGGGAAGCTGTATTCAAGGGGTGAAAGTTCAGGGTCTGTAGAACAAGTTGGAAAAATTAAAACACATAAATGTTAAAGAAAGGATGACACTAATACAAGTTGTCATATCTCTAAACCATCTTTGTGTTCCAGGCCCTCTACTAGTAATCACAGACAAAACCACAGTGATGTCATACATAAACAAGCAAGGGAGAACCAGTTCTTATCCTCTATGCAGACTTGCCAAGATGGATCTGGAGTACAGCTTTTCAGCACAATCTCATTCTACAGGCATCTTATATATTGTCAAAGCGAAACTGTGTATCAGATAAGATGACCAGGACAGACCCACAAAATTGAACATTGTTCCGGGGGGTCTTCCAATATTGCTCCACCTGTGAAGAATGCCTTAAATAGATTTTTTGTCTCTATTCTCCATTATCAGATGACAGAATTCTGTCTTAATTTGCCCACACAGCTTTCTGCAGTCTGAAAATAATCTAAATTGGTAGATTAATTTGCCTCTAGTTAAAGCAGGTCACTCTTTTGTTCTTCCTCTTTCTTCAGCCACAGGCACCAACATACACCTCCTTTCTGTGGAGGAGGGGTATTACAAAGAAAGGACAGTCTAGGAATGTGGTCACATTAAGAGGCTCACCTTCATATCAATATTCTGGAGATGAGGGTGAGCCTCCTAGCACTGCAGATGCTACAGGGCTTACTTCCCTATGGTGTGAGTTCAGTACACACAGACAACACCTTGGTTGTGTGGTACATAAGCAAAAGGGAACCCGATCAAAATACTTATGCTGGGAAGCCGTGAGGGTATGACAGTAGCGATGTCTTCACAGTGTTTCTGATATCAACTTACATTCCAGGTCTGACCAGCCTTCTAGCAAACATATTCAGTCATTGCATCTTGATGCCACAAGAGTGGTCCCAGAAACCCACAGCAACACACAAAATATTCAGCTATAGGGTCTAGCTTTGCTGCCATCTCTTCACCTTTCCAACCGGTGCAAAATTTAGCAGCTACTTTACCCTCAAACAGGGACAGAAGTCCAGGGACACTGTGGTCCATCCTTGGCCACCTAGTCTACTTTTATGCTTTTATCTTTCTTTTACTCATGATAAAGTTTCTGCAAACAGCTACACTGTGAAAGGCCAAGTTATTCTCCCAACACCTTTCTGTCTCAGGCAAGTTGGATTCCCCATGCTCTGGCCTCACCTAATATAAGCTCCATGGTTGCTGAATCCTCAGCCAGATCTCCTGTCTCACCTGACCAGTCACCCTCACCCAGACATCAAATCCTTCAGACTCACTGCAGGGTTTCTCTAATTCCACTGATGGCCAATAATCATTCCCTTTCTGGTAGAGTAGTTCAGGTTCTGTTTGTGTCTCAGATGCACTCCACATGGAAGCTATACAGGAGTAAATGGAGGAGGTTTTCCATACAGCAAGGTCTGGATCCTTTTTCAACACCCATACCATTAATTTTGCAAGTCCTTACCACTTTGTTTGACTGTAATTTGAGTTACTTCACTTTTTAAAGTGCAACTGGCAGTGTATCAAATATTCATTAAAGCTTCTGCACTATTCTAACCTATCAAAAATATTATAAAGCCTTTTTAAAAGGCACATTCTTCCTTAGACCTCTCGTCAAAGAACCCACTTCTCCATAGAACTTAAATTTTCTGCTACAGGCTCTTACTTAACCTCCATTTTAACCTGCTTATGGCTGTACAGTAAAGCACTTGTCTTGGAAGATCTTACTCTTAGTAGCAGTTACAGAAACGAGAACTTCACGCCCAGTCTTGCAAAGCACCATAGCTTGTCTTCCATAATAGCAGAGTCTGTGTGAGACTGAACACTTCCTTTGTTCCTAATTTTTCTTCTGAGTCGGCTTCAAACCAAACAGTTCATCTTCCGGTATTTTCCCTAAGCATAACTAATAAATCAGAATATATTTTACATACTCTGGTTGTTCACAGCTTTGTTTCTTCCTTCATAAGACTAAATCTTTTCATAAAGAAACCAGTTGTTGGATAATTTTCTGCAACAAGACTAGGTAATAAAGTCTCAAAAGTAACTCTTTCCAGATGGCTGTCCAGCTGCATCTCTTTCATATACTCTTAAATAATAAACCCCATTGGTTCAAAATAGTGACACATTCCACAGGATTGATTTCCACTTCAATGGCATTTTTCAAAAATTCTTCTATAGATGATATTTATGCCACAGCAGCATTGTATGTAATGCATACCTTTGCCAAACACTATAAACTAGATATAATTCCAAGATCCAGGGCTTCCTTCAACTCAGTCATCCACAGGGTTATCCTGTCATTATTCTACCCATGGAGAAAAGTAGATGGTGATTCTGTCTTGTCAGTCAAGGTGGACAGTGCAGACAATATAGGATACAGAAATTATGCACTTTACATGATGAATGAGCCTTACTATCTATGTCTGTCTGCCCCAACAACTTTCCCACTATTTCCCTTCCAAATTGTCACTCTCCCTCCTGGATTGACCTTGTAGACCTAAACCCAAAGCCTTTCTCCATTTTTCTTTACTACTTTGATTTCTGAAGGGGACAAATGCAAGCTGAGGAACAGAAGGGGTGCACCACATTGTGGGAGAGGGGAGGAGCTCAAGTACTGGATTAGTTCTGAAGGAAAAAAGTCACTGGCTAGGATTTGATAACCCATCAGTTGAGACAGATGAAAGAAAATAAGGATCTATTGGGATGGTAAGTACAATACACACACACACACACACACACTCTCGCATATGGCAGTACTTAATTTTTTTTACTCTAGCTATGGTTGACATTGGTTTATTTGACACAGTTTTGTTGACTACACAAATGATCTGCAGGTACGCAAGACTGCACAATTCTCAGTACTGGCAAATATACTTTTTCCCTGACATTGTGTTATCTCAAAGTTAGTGTATATAATTAGCAGGGGTGAAGGGGCATCCCCTACATGGGGGGTGCAGGGGGCTTCCCCCTGCAAAAAAAAATGTTTTTAATCTATATTTAACTTTTATTTATTTTTGCATACCCCGAGGCTGTTTCTTGGTGAGTGTGTAATAGCATGTTAACGTTTGTGATGGTGACATTTTCTGGCTGATGTTGTGAACTTGCCGTCTCTGGTCTCTCTCTCTCTCTCTCTATATATATATATATATATATATATATATATATATATATATATATATATATATATATATATAGTACTACTATGTAAAATCTTACTATAACAGTAGATGTCCTTCTCTTCACTGTCGCAGTATTCTAAACAGAAGGGCTGTCCTGCCCAGGGCAGCCCGATGCTCGGCCAGTATATCAAATCCTAATGATCTTGTATGTGGCATATGTTATGCTTAGGCTCCCTGCACATAATGTAGGACATAAAAGGGACGTAGAGAAACAGCTACCAAGAACTAAATTGTCCAAGAAGAGAACAGTCTCTATAGGACAATGGAGTCCATGCACATCCAGAAGGAAAAAATGCCGAAGAAAAAGGGGAAATCCTCAGCTAGAAAGGAATCTAAAATAAACATGAGAACAAACAAGAAAATAGATGGATAATTAGGTTACAAAGCTATAGGAGACATGGTCTGAATGAGAAAGTAACTTTAAAATCATTCTTAGCAGCATGTCCCTATGCTCATTAGGATTAAAAGGTTTTTAATACAGTTTTTTATTATATTTTTCTACATTTATGTCAGTGTATTTAATAATGGTCTATGTATTTTAGAAGCTTTATAAGTAATTTTGTTATTGTGTGACTGTTGCTTTTAATTGAGAATGGTTTTGCAATGATGTGATTAATTGATTGATTAGTGGGTGTATTATGATATTTAATTGCATATTGAGTTGTTAGCAGTTGCGAAAGTCTGATGAAGTGGCGGGAAACGTGAAAGTGCTTACTTTGGTTACTGCAGTTAATAAATTATTTTATTGCTTTATTTCGTGCTGTGGCAAGCCTCATTTTGTTTGTATTCCAAACAGAAGCAGAGTAAAAAAGTTCAAGAAACAGAATGGGAGATGGAAGGCTGAGAAGAGCCCTCAACAAAAACCATATCAAATGGTTCTAACAAAACCTGCTCTGGCCCTAGGAGCCATATCCAACTTATAATGCTTAGTATAGCTATGCACTGAAGACCAAGAAGCAGCTTCAGAGACGAAATTGGTGATGGACTCCTTGAACAAGGCACCAGAACAGGCAACAGCCCTAGTGGAATGAGCTATAACAGTAGACATTGGTTTGCCATGAAAAGTATAACAAAAGGAAATGCCCTTAGATATCCAGGAGGAAATGGTTTGCTTAAAAACAGCCAAACCCACTGTCCTAGGAAGAAAGGAAACAAAAAAAAAAAAACTGATCAGACGTATGAATGCTCTTAGTTTTATCCAGATAGTACCTGAGCTGCCCGTGCAAATCCAAGGTATGCAGGACCCTCTCACTGGCAAACAGAGGAGAAGGGAAAAAGAAAGGGAGTTGTATTGACTGATTCAAGGACAGCTCATTTACTGCTTTGGGCATAAAAGAAGGATTAGTATGAGGGGATACCCTGTCCCTGTGAAAAACCAAAACGGGACAAATGGCCATAAGGGCCTAGAGCTCAGAAAGCCTCCGAGCAGAAGTAAGAGCCAGCAACACAATCTTCCAGGTACAATGTTGCAATAAAGCAGACTCGAAAGGAACCTGAGTCAATATTTACAAAACAAAATGAAGGTCCCAAGGAGGAAGAATAGGTCTAATATGCAGGACGCCTTTAAAATATTGTTTGACCTCAAAACAAAAAGCCAAAGGAGGATTCAAGGGCAGACAAGCAGAAATGGCTGACAAATGGGCATTCACAGAAAAATTGGCCAAGCCAGCCTGGAGCAATTCACACAAATAAGAAAGGGCCAGAGGGGCTCCCACTAAAATGGGTCCTGTTATGAACATGACACCAGACAGGAAATCTTTTCCATAAGATTTTTTGGTTGAGGGTTTTCTTGCCTCCTGTAAAACCCTGAGCATGTCCTCAGAAAAGAGGTGTCTGAAAGGGATCAAAATACTATCACCCACAGTGTTACTTGAAGAGTGGACATGTGAAGATGGATGAGAGACCCCTTGTCCTGTATGAGGAGATCCAACCAGTGAGGTAACTTTTGGTGATTGCCCTGGCCAAATGCATTAAGAGGGGGGGACCAGTGCTGTCTTGACCAAAGCAGAGTCACTAGCAAGATTTCTAAGGAGTCCATCTGAATCTTCTGCATGAATTTTGGAAGTAGAGGAGTAGGAGGAAAAGAATAAAGACATCCCTTTCCAAGAAAAAGAAATGGCATCTACTCCAGATGACATTGGACCCTGGAACAGAAGCGAGGAACCTGCCTGTTCAGAGGAGAGACAAAAAGATCTAACTGAGAAATACCCCACTGATGGACAGTGTCCAAAAACAGGTCTCTGTGAAGCATCCATTTGTGAGCTTGTGTTTTGGACCTGCTCAGAGAGTTTGCCACTAGATTGTGCTCTGAATGAATGTATACTGCCTGAAGAGCAAACTGATAACTGAGAGCCTCCTCCCAAGCCTGAAGAGCCATCATGTAGAGGAGGTAAGATTTGGTGCCTCCCTATTTGTTGACATATCACATCACTGCAGTGTTGTCTGTGTACACCTTCACTACACCTGGAAAGAACATGGGTGAAAGGCTTGAAGGGCCAGAATCAGGGCTCTCATCTATTTGATGCTGATGTGGTCTGACATATGAGGGGGGCAAAGACCCTGCACTTTCAGGTGACAAAAAGAATCCCTCCACCCACTGTCTGAGGCATCAGTGAACAGTTCTTAAGAAGGGACTGAAGGCTGAAAGGATAGGCCTAGGCTGAGAGCAAACTGTTGAATCCACCACTCAAATTCCTTCTTTAGACAGGGACGGTAAGGTACACTGAAAACCAGAGGGTGACAATGCTGCAGCTAAACTGGCTTAAGATACAACTGAAGCTTCCACATATGCAGTCTGGGAAGAGAGAGCATTAGAATAGAAGAGGCCATGAATCCCAGGGCCTGAAGAAACTCCCTGGCTGGTGTGGCTGTCAGAGTAAGAAGAGGCTGAAAGAAGGCTGTCAGTGACAAAACGTTTGGAGATGGAAGAGAGGTAAACATTAGCGCCATCTTGAATTCCACGATGGATGCACATTGAGTAACAGCTTAATTCTAGCTCTCCCAGTATGAAAACAGAAACTCAGTAGAGAAGGCCAGTGGACTTTTGTGTTTCTGGGTAAATTTCAGTAACTGGCTAGTAAGTGCACTGCCTGTATGCCAGGAAAAAAGAAATACAGAGGACCCTAAGGAAAATCAGCTACAAAGGGTGAGAAAAAAACACTGACTGGGAAAAATATTGCAGCTGTTCATAAACAGCAGTGCAAGTTCCAGATATGACTTCCAGTAACCTAGAAGAAAGCATAAGACAATTGCACATAGTCCTGGGTAAATTAAACAAAACACTGATGGAGTATATCAACTAAAACAGCAAAAGGCTGAAAAAAAATGGAAGAAGAAGCTTTAAACAGATATTTAGATGACATGATAAAATGGCAAAAAGCAGAGGTCGAAATGAAGAAAAGGGTGGCTGAAAAGGAGACTGCTCAAGAAGAGATGTTTAAAAAAATAGAATTAGAGGACACAGCACAGGGAAAACTTGAAATTTTCAGCTGTACTAGAGAAGCTGGAAGGAAGTGACTGTGTTAATTTTATGAAAGCACAAATAAGCAACTGGACTGGTATTCCATAGTATGAGTTGTTAATTGAAAGGGTGCATTATGTTTATGCTCCAAGCCTGGCTATGAGAAAGCAACCTAGACCTTTAATAGTAAAGGTGCAGTCCTACCAGCAGAAGGGGTTGATTCTGACAAAACTGTGGAAGAAGGACAAAGTACTACAAGTGGGACACAGCAGAGTGTTTGTGGAGAATGATTTCTCAATGTACACCAGGCAGAAGAGGAGTACATTTATTCCACTATTCAGGGAGGGTCAAGAAGCAGGCATGAGATTCAAACTGCTGTACCCAGTTATCTTCAAAATATTCTTCCCTGGAGGGACAGCATCATTTTTCATAAAGTACATGCTAAGGAGGAAATAAAGTTCAACCTGCCAAACAGTGTATGCATGTCACACAAAAGGTGGAACTGTACGTTTAACAAAAAATCTGTTATACATAAAGAAGTGGTAATAATAACTCTTTACTACAACTATGCGTTCTGTAATGTCATTAAATGTCAATGGGCTTACAGATAAATACAAAAAAGAAAGTGTAGTGAACTATAGTAAAAAATGTAGAGTACAAATAGTTATGCTACAGGAGACACACTTTCAAAGAACTGAACATGTGAATTTGATAAAGAAAGGTTTTTCAGGATGGTTATTCAGCAGAATACCTGGGACAAAGTAAAAGAGGAGTACTAATAGTAATTGCAAGAGGAACTCCAATAGTAATAGACGAGGATAAAAAATATAATAATGGTAGATTTGTATTATTAAGAGGCTACTGGCAAGGGAGGAGGGTTACATTGTCATGTATTTATATTCCACATAAGAACTGCTGTAATGGAGCTTAAGAAAGTTCTGGGAGAAATAATCAGCTTTCAGCAAGGACTATTACATATAGGTCGGGACTGGAATTTGATTTGCAGCAGTGAATATATGTCTGGGGGCCCAGAAGGGAAAGTATACAAAGAAGGGTTCACATATGAAGAAATTTATGAAAATATTTGACATGGAAGATGTAAATTCAGTACTAGGTATTCAAAGTGAATTTACATATTATTTCCCAGGATACAAAAAACTGGGCTAGGCTAGACATAATTTACATTTTACAGGAACATGTATATTTAATTGAAGTTCTTGATATGTACCCAATAAATATTTCAGATCATGCACCAGTAATAACCAAAATAAAAACACAGGGTAATGAAGTAAAAGTGAGACACTAGTCATTTTCCACCTATCTGTTGAAAGGAGAGGAATTTAAGGAATGAGTAGTGGAAATTGTTCAGGAGCTATAAGAGAAGACAGAAATATCTGATGAAAATATAATTAGGGAGTGGGATAAAATTAAAGTGGAGTTTAAAACTTGGGTGCAAATAAAAAAAAGGAGATATGGTTAAGAAGTAACAAGAATTATACAGAGGGACTGAACAGTGTTTGGGTATTGCAGAATATGGGGGATCTCCCCGAACAGGAAGAGGAGCGAGTACAGAATGCTAAAGAGAAAAGAAGGGATAACCTCAATAATATGCATGAGTTTAGAGAGATTGCTGTTAAACAAATGTATTTTGATAACTTTAGAGCACAAAAACTTTTAGCACAACAACTCAGGCAAAAGAAAGTAGAAAGGGCAGTCACCAAGCTTAGGAAGACTGTAACAAGGAAGGTAACAGGAGATCCTGTAGAGGTATTATAAATATTTCAGAAATTCTATGAAAGTCTTTATAAAGCAGGGCAATATGGAAATCAAGAAAAGGAACAAATGGAAAGGTTTACGGAAGAATTAAATATGCCAGGGTTAGAGGTAAATGAGGCTCCATTACGAACAGTTAGGAGAGGAGGAGATGAGATAAAACTGGTGATATATAAACAATATACTGGAACGTCCCCAGAAATAGATGGTATTCCATGGAAGTTTGGAAGCTAGGAGGGAAAAAAAACTGATAAAGATCTGGAAGGTTTTGTTTAATAGTATTTTAAGAGGAGGAGAATACCAACAACCTAGAAGAAAGTGGTGGTAGCTGTAATACCTAAAGAGGGTAGAAATTCATCAGATCCAGCTTCATATTTGTCCATTTCAATCCTAAACCATAATTAAAAACCAATTGTCTATAATGGCTAAAAGAATGGCAAAATTGATGCCAAAATTGCTAGATATGGGTCAATGTGGTTTTGTGGAGGGAAGGAAAACCTTTGACAACATTAACAGAACACTGATGAGCCAGAGGGAAGCAGAATGTAAGAAAATATTACTGTTGGTGGGTCTTGATGCAGAGAAAGCATTTGACCAAGTAAGCTGGGACTTTATGAGCAGGGCAATGGAAGCATTTGCATTCTCCGATAAAATTAAAAAGGTTGATTAGCAGGCTATATGAGCAATTAGAGGCAAAAATTAAAGTGGGTGGGGTCTTCTCTGATAATTTCAGCTTGAGTAGAAGAACCAGGCAGGGGTGTCCTCTTTCTCATTTCTTTTTTGCATTATATTTAGAACCATTGGCAAAGAAAAGGAACACAGAAATTCAGGGATAAAATTGGTATGGTATTGAAGAAAAGCTGGCTCTATTTACAGATTATATTATTTTATATCTGACAAAACCAGAATAGGACATTACAGTGTTGTGGAACATTGAGAGAGTTTCTGATATTTTTGGGATGCAAAATTAATGAAGCTAAAACAAAAGCAATAGAGGTAAATTATGTACCCACACACACATTGTTTCAGCATTATGCGTCTTTATAGGGACATGATAAAATGAAGTATTTAGGAGTATGGAGTAAAAATGATTCCAGTCTGGCAGCTAAAGGATATGTGGGAAGAGACTAAACAAGATAATACAAAAAAATGAGAAATTGGAAGCTCTGTTTTATGGATATGTATAGTATTGACCAGAGGAGACGTGGATAGCAGTTAATAAAGAGATGAAGGCTTTTATCGGGTAGGGGAAGACAGCAAGAGTCAAGTGGGATACACTGATTCTTCCAATAGAACAGGGCAGATTGGGATTACCCAATTTGAAGGGGTATTTCAGAGCTACACAGTTAAGGCTCCTATACACAGCATAAGCAGAAACTTATAATTCAAAGTGGAAAGAGATGATGATGAAAAGAGGGGAAGCTCAAGAAACAAGGAAAGACTGGGATTTTGGATGCAGCTCTTTAAGGAGAATAACAATAATAATAATAAAGAATATTATGTCTGTGAAGCAGCAGAAAGTAAGCCAACATGGGAATGAAGAAAGGAGATTCTGCTGATGGGGATGACTGCAATTACGGATACAGACAGTAGGTAAGAGAGGGCTGGATTTTAATGGAGAAAACTGACAAAGGAACCAAGGTATTGGGAGCAAATAACTAGAGAAAGAAAGGTAATAGAATGGAAAGATGCCAAGAACATATTTGGACTGCAGATTAGAGATGTCCTTCGACTGATATCAGAGTATAGGCAAAGAGAAAGAAATGTGTGTGTGTAGGGGTCTTAATGAAAGACCAGCACTGGTAGAGTTTTTAGTAGAATCTAGAACAGAATCTGCCATTAAGAAAGGAAATATTAGTAGAGCATATAAAATATTGCATGATAACTATAAGAATCAGTCAGAGCAGGTTAGAAAAGATTAGGAAAAGAGACTGGATAAGCAATTCACAAATAAACAATGGGGGATATATGTAAATCTCCCAAGTATACAATGACATCTTGAAGATTCAGGATTTTTTCTACGAAACTTTTAGATAGATATTTTTTCCCAAGTAGACTCTAGAGAATGTTTGCTCAGGTAGACAGCAAATGTTGGAGGTGCGATGTGGAAGAAAGAGGCAATTGGGAACATATTTTCTGGGAGTGTAATGAGTTGGCAGATGTTAAAGATTTCCTGTAGACTACTCTAGTGGAGATAATGGCTGAGTAAATTGGTGTAACTACTGAAATGAGTTTTCTGAGTTATGGTACAGAATCGGAATTACTTAGACATAGTAAGGCATTACTGAGTCTAATTCTGGTGGCTGCCAAAAAAGCAATTACTAGAAAATGGAAATCAAAGTCTAAACCAACTGTACTAGACGTAGTGAATATAATTACGGATATAAAACAACTGGAATTATGATCTTTAGAACAGGGTAGGAGCAAATTATATAGGAAAATATGGGAATTGTAGAACAATACATACAGGGGAAGAATGAGGTTTAAGAGAAGGCAAGACTTGAATGAACTATATAATGTTTGACCAAAAATGAATGAGTAGATTATAAGTGATGTATAATGTTTGCAACTAGGATTGTGTCAGTATGGTTTGTGATGTAAAATGCTTGCAGCTGGGATTATGTCAATACGGTTTGTTTTTTATTTATATAAATGTATGATTGCCTATGTCTTGAATGATAATTTAATAAAGATATTTCTTGTTAAAAAAACATTGGCACTGTCTGAATCCGGGATCCCAGATACACATGATTCTGAGAGGGAATTAGGACAGACTTTTGAAAGTTGATAGCATCATCAGCATCAGCATCATAGCTACACTTAACAGAGTGGTTAGCTACTTAAGAAGCAGAACCTAAAATAGATAAGG